>NW_016803692.1:836629-871206 GCF_001698545.2 Rhinopithecus bieti | reverse complement strand
TTAATTAATAATAATAAATATTTAATTAATAATTTAAATTAACAAAACCCAGCACTAATTCCCAGAACTCACTTTAGTCAACATTATCAACATTGTCCTCCAAAGCTTTTATCCAAAATGCTAATGCACAATTGTGTTGTTAATTTACAGATTTTAACTCATCTTATTTAATTCTTTTGGACCCAAACTCTAGCAGATGAATTAATTTTTAAGAAAGGAAGAGTGAAAAATAATATTTGATGCTCATCTACTACATCTCTGAATGATAAACTCTTTACATGCATCATCTCATTTAACTCTTATGCCAGTTCTATGAGTCTGGTAATACTGTCCACAATTTACAAATTAGGTTACTAAAACTCAAAGAGTTTACATAACTTACTCAAGGTCATCCAGCCAGTAAGGAAGAGAGTCCATGCCGAGACTACATTCATATAATCAAGCCCAGCAGCCCTAGGAAGGCTAAATTCAATGTGATACTTCTATTTTAGCAAAATATAAGACATTCTGAGTTTGAAAGTTTTAAATAGTGTTTAGTTGTAATACATAATGGAGTTGTCCTATTCCATTCTGACTCTATGATTACACATATTGTGACTTTGCTTCCAACTTTGCTGCATGATAGTTCTTTGGTGCATGGAAGCACTTCATTAGTTACCATACGGTAAAAACAGTACAGCTGTATAGTAATGTTGACTTGGCTGTTCAACGCAATTTTTTCAGATATTTGTATCTTGAGTGTTCAAACATTTAGACCTTTGGAAATGTTTTTCTTTGTCATATTCTGAGATTCTGCAAACTTATACCCATCACTTAAACTGTATTCAACCATATTCTCATTTTCACAGCCTGCACAATTAAAAAGCAGGCACATTTTTTGGTACCCATAACACTGTGAAAAATAAGCAGCCTCAAAGGCAGAATCTGGAGGACGGTGCACTGAAAATTAAATTTGATACTTTTCCTGCTCATCTAAGTACTTGCCAGTTAAAAAGCTATTGTATCAAGTATAAACTATGCCAAAATGAACAAGTTTTCCCAACTTATGAACCTGCTTTATACATCACCATTTTGTTTTGACAAATTAAGTTTAAAACATTTTGAGTGATTAAAAGAATGAGAAACTGTACTAAATATTTCCATACTTTCAAAACATTTAAGCTTCATAGATATTCAAAATAACTTCAAAGTAGAATGTATGATTTAAGTATAAAGAAATCAAATTACTGAATTAAATGTCCTTAAATAACCTTAGTTTCTGAAGCACAACGCAAAATATATTTTCAATTTTTTTACACTTTCTGAAACACAAAACATTATAAAAGGAACTGGAAGTACTTTTAATAACAACAAAACAGTTTAACTAGGTTACTATTGTCATGCAATTTCTCCATTGTCATGCATTTTTCTTTTCCTTCCCACTTAACTGGATATTAACATCTTCACCAAAGTCTTAAGAAAATTCCAAGGAAATGAAATTCAAATCCATTGATTCACACTGTATCTTTGCTATTCTTATAAAAGATTTGATGGGGAAAAAGGCTTAAACTGCAGAGTAGAGCATCGTTTGATGATTTGCAAGACTGAATTTCTTCAGGTAATTTAGAGCTAGCTATAGACCACTTTACCCTGATACTATTAGAAAGAAAGAAACTCCAGTGTGACATGCTTTGTGAACATTTTTGAGAACATGCTTTGTGACATGTATAATTGTTCATTAAACCGTAAGAAAATAAAAGGACTTCATTACACAACCACCTCTGAACGTCAGTCTTCCTAAAGAACTTCCCAAAGAACATAAGAGGCCTAGTTTAAAATCCCAGCTCTCCTACCTTTTATATGACCTTAGACCATAGAATAATCATTTAACATTTCCAGAACTCAATTTCTTCACACATAAAGTTGAGATAATAATACAATAATGTATTTCAAGAATTAAATGAGATAACACACTTAAAGCATCCAGCCCAGTACCTGACAATCAAAAGATATTTAATAAATGCCAAGGATAATTCTAATAATGCAATTATTCTAATAAAATGTGTGAGTCAGTGAACATGATCCAAAGACTTTATTCTTATCCACCTTAATTCCCATAAAAATGATCTAAGTAAGAAATTCTACCGGACTGCACTGCACAGGAGGACAACCCAGAGGGAAAAAATAGGATTCAGACATACTACATTGAAAATTTTTTATTTTTACCACAAGCTTGTATGTACACATTCATGAATTTGTGGTCAAGTCAAGGAGAGAACAGGGTAAGAATATTTTGACTGACCCTGTTTTTAATGAAAAATCAAATGGCCATTTTATTATGCAGAATATCTTCAGTGGCAAGGTTTACAAACTTGGTGGTCAGTTATTAATTTAAGAGCACGTAATAGCCACTTATATGGCTCTGTGGAGATCACCAAGTCATAAAAAATGTTACATATTAGCACATATTATGAGGAAAGTGATAAAAGTGAGTGATTCCTGTGATTTGCAGAATGGATTGAAAAATATAGGATTAACTAAATATTAGATAAAGGTAATTTTAGTGGGATTAATGAGAAAAACTTCAACTATGTAATATAATAATATAATAATGGACATTTTATTTCATAGCAGGGAAGGCTGAAGTGAGAAACAGAAAGAAAACAAAATGAAAAATTTTATGACTGGTGATTTCAAGAGAATAAAAATTTATATGTGTTCTGCAATGCCATTTTCTATAGCAATATGTAATACTTGACTTTAATAAGATGTTGCATTTGATATCAACAAAAATGTATAGCTAATTACTATATACTTAAAAATAAGCAGGTATGATTAATGTGGAATTTCACAGTACAAGTACTATAAACATAATATGCCATATATACTTACAAAGAGCCCTTCGTGATCCTTGCAATCAAATTTCCTCACCCTATTTCTTATTCATAGTAGTTAGACTCCAAAGGCCATTTTATTTTGAACTTTCCCTGTCCCTTTTAGTTCACGTTGTCAATGGTTCTATAAATATAATTCTCTGGTCGGGCATGGTGACTCACTCCTGTAATCCTAGCACTTTGGGAGGCCAAGGGGTTCAAGACCAGCTTGGCCAACATGGTGAAATCCCATCTATACTAAAAAAAACTATATAAAAATTAGCTGGGCATGGTGGCACATGCCTGTAATCCCAGGTACTCAGGAGGCTGAGGCAGGAGAATCACTTGAACCTGGGAGGTGGAGGTTGCAGTGAGTTGAGATCTCACCACTGCCCTCCAGCCTGGGCAAGAGAGTGATACTGTGTCTAAAAAATTTAAAAATAAATAAATAAATAAATAAATATAATTATCTTAAAAACTTTGTAGGTGCTCTACGAATCTTATTAAGGTTCACTCTATGAGACAAAAGCCATATCCACAAATCTTGTTGAAATAAGTCCTTCTGTGCCTTAAGCTTACTGTAATGCTGCTACAGAAAAGTACCCTAAAAATTCTCAGGGCCTCTGTTGTATAATAAAACAGTTTTACAAATAATGCCTTTAAAGTCTTTATGGGAACTTTTTTCTGTTAAAGGTACTACCTTAAATCTTTTGGAGGCTTTTACAATGATTTTATAGGCATCTACTTGGGTTCATCTTTAGACTATGGTTTTTCTGACAATACCTGGATATAATATTTTCTCAGAAGCCTTTTCTTATTTTTAGCATTATTTGCCATTTGGAGAGCATAAGAATAAGAAATAATGTTACTTTTTGAACCCAGCCCCTTACTATTTAACGGAGCTTCTTGGAATTTATATTGCTTTTGTTGCATTTTACTGTAAGTACAAGAAATGATCAGGTGGCACTTCAACACTCTGCCTGTAAATCTCCTTAGTTAGACTGTCCAGTTTATTAAGCACATTTTCCATTTTTAATGTTGCCACAAGTGACACCATTGATGAACTTTCTATCATCATGTAGCAATAATTCCTTTTTCTCCAGCTTACAACCACATTTCTCTTACTTGCTTTAAGCCCTCACCAATAGCCTCCTCAAAGGCTTCCCCTAACAATTCCTTCAAGGCCCTTCAACTTCCACTCGCCATTGCTCAGTCCCAAGCAACTGACACATTTTTAATTTTTCCATTCAGCAAAACCCCACTTCTGGTACCAGAATGTATATCGATTACTACATTGTGCAACAAGTTTCCCTAAAACACAGTGACTTACTACCACTATAATAATTTATTCTCTCTTATGATTTCTGTAGATTATGAATTCAGAAAGATCTCAGGTGGAAAGTAATCATTTGCAGTCTCTCATGTGACTTCTGTCAGGTGGTCCCTGGGGATTCAGTCATCAAATTTTTTATTGAAAAGGAAGGACAACTCAGGAGGTAAAACCAAGGCCCCAGAGGCCAAAGTGAATTATTCCCAGGCAGTAGGACTGAGCAGTAATCAAGGGACTGGCAACATGTGCCTAACTAGGTTTCAGAATGCTTTGGAACAGTGACTTTTATGTGCCTCTCGTTTTCCTAATTTGTACAGGAGACTCTATAGTGGTTACCCTTGTGTGGAACACCATTGTAAGGTGGTTAGATGGGGAATCAGACAACATATTGCTCCTATTTCATGTCTTCAGAAAAGTACCACACTTGAGAAGAATTCGTTGTGGAGCCTTATTCACCACTGGATCTGATTTAGATGACAAGATCCTGGACCTAGAGCTTGAGCTGATGCTGTAAGACAGTAGTCCCCAAACTATTTGGCACCAGGGACCAGTTTCATGGAAGATAATTTTTACACAGACCAGGGAGGGGATGGTTTCAGGATAGTTCAAGTGCATTACATTTATTGTGTCCTTTATTTCTATTAATATTCCATTCTAATATATAACAAAGTAATTATACAGCTCACCATAATGTATAATCAGTGGGAGCCCTGAGCTTGTTTTCCCACAACTAGAGAGTCCCATCTGGGTGATGGGAGACAGTGACAATCATCAGGCATTAGATTCTCATAAGGAGCATGCAACCTATATGCCCACATGTGCAGTTCACAATAGGGTTCACACTGCTACGAGAATCTAATGCCACTGCTGATCTGACAGGAGGTGAAGCTCAGGGAGTAATTCAAGTGATGGGGAGTGGCTGTAAATATAGATGAAGCTTTACTTGCTCACCTGACACTCACCACCTGCTATGTGGCCCTGTTCATAACAGGCCACTGACCAGTACCAGTATGTGGCCCCAGGGTTGGAGACCCCTGCTGTGAGAGATTAGATATTTTTGGAGCCTTGAAAGGGAGGCCGTATTTTGCATCTGGGTGAGATGTGAATTATCAGGGTCCTGAGAGAAGACTATCATTGCTAACCCCAAAGATCCTTTACTTCTAGTGTACATGTCCTCATGTATTACCCTCCCACATTGAATTAGGGCTGGCCTATAGGACCAACAGAAAGGACAGAACTGATGATGTATAACTTCCAAAGCTAGATCATAAAATATAATTCAGCTTCTGCCTTACCTTCTTGGATCTCTCACTCTAGAGCAGTGGTGTCCAGTGTTTTGGCTTCCCTCAATCACACTGGAAGAAAAAGAATTATCTTGGGACATACATAAAATACACTAACGATAGCTGATGGGCTTAAAAAAAAAATCACACAAAAGAAATACCATAATGTTTTAAGAAAGTTTATGAATTTGTGTTGGGCTGCATTCAAAAGTTGTCCTGGGCCACATGTGTCTCATGAGTCACGGGTTGGACAGGCTTGCTCTAGAGGAAGCCAGTCACCATCTCATGAGGGCATCCAAGCAGCCCGGTAGGGAGGGAGGTCCACACGCATAGAAACTAAGGTTCATGGCCAAATGTCAGCTCCGGTGATTAAGCCACCTTGAAATTGGACCCCCTGGTTAAATCAAGCCCTCAGAGCACCTCAGTCCTAGCCAACATCTGACTGCAGTTGCTTGAGAGATCCCAAATGACAACTACCCAGCTGAGCCCTTCCCACATTTCCAGCTCACAGAAAACACGACAGATAATAAATGACTGTGGTTGTTTTGAGTAACTAAGTTTTGGGACAATTCGTTACACAGTGATAGGAACCTATACAGAAATATAAGATAAATCAAATATTGAAAATAGATAATTACTCAAAAGTAAAAATATAATAAAGAAAACAGATTATATTTTATAACAGATAAGCTACACTGAGCAAAACGGAAAATATGACATGAGGAAAGACATTGTGAATGAAGAAAGGAAAATGTATGTGTACTTTGCAATGTATTTTGAGTAATAAGATATAATTTGGGACATTAATAAAACTGTATATGAGTTAACTCAAAAAATACATGTGATAATTGCATACTAGATGTTAGCAAGTATAGTTAACCTAGAATTTCATAGTACAAACATTGTAAATATGTTAAAGTCATACATTATAACAAAGTGAACAGAATCTATTTTTTAAATGTGTCTAGAAATGCATAATTCACAAATGGAAATCTTATGTAATTTCAGAATGCAAGCTAAGTTAATCTTATTTATCATTTTATTTGGGGGATAGGAAGTTATTTTTTATTATTATTTAGTAATCCATTTCTACAACTGTCATGAAGGCCAGACTGAGTTAACAGTGACGAGCTCTAGAGGTAACTACATCCCACTATGAATTTTCTGGTTACAATCCCTGTCTTCTCTCATGATCTCAACTGAAAACTCAGACTCAGGAGGCCTCAATCTCTTCCCTTCTATTTCTGGCAAATGACAAAGCCCAATATGTAGGAGGCCTTTTTCGGAGAAGATAAACCCTACACTTTGCTTTATGAGGCAGATAGCAGCCCCAAACTACAGACAGGTGGGGACTGTGCAGGCTTCAATTAACCTTATTTATCATTTTAACAAAATTTAAAATACAACAGAATTTCTTTTAAACAAACTGGTATTTACACAACATCAAGTTTGTTTACTTTTATTTTGCCTGCAACAGCCAATATGTATTAACCTATCCAACTTCACATATAAACTAATTGTAATTATTACAATCCATATAATTTAGCAGATTTAAAAAAAAATTACACCCAAGCAACACCTTTCCATATGGCCAATTAGTACAGTCATAAAATGCAGCAAATATATGATGCTGTATTGAACATCTGTGTTGGTTATCCTATGGGAATTTTTAATAAAGGACCAAGCAGCATATTGATGTTAATTCTACATTACCGGGACTTTAAATAAAAAACTAAAATAAATAGCATCCATTAAACTGATCATACTGTTGTAACTCAAATTGTGTTTATTATGCTAATGGAACATGAAATTAAGAAAAAGACCTTTATGCCAGTGGAATTAATTAATGAGCTTTATGAAGGCATTGGGATGTAATTTATTTCTAGATAAGTAAGTCTAATTTGCAGTTCCATGGGTCTCTGCAATGCTGATTGTAATAGTTATTCCTGCAGATGTGCTGCTCACAGCATGTCTTTCCATTAGAACTGAACACCTCATTATATAAACTGTACCTAATTAAACATAATACAGTGGTGACTTGTTAAACTGGCCTTTTTAAGTCAGCAGCTGCCTAAGCTAATAATACTGTACACAAGATTTATATCATCTTCCCTAGAATACTGATATTAAAATATACTGCCCAAGGGATTGATAACTAATTTACCAGTATGTAGCAGGTACATTTCTGATTCTGTGATAAGAGATTAAAGACCAGCAGTCCATAAAAATAAAATGAATTCAAATCCATTTGGAACTTAAGAGTACTTGGGAAACTTTATTAAAACTACATACTTTTAAAAAATCAGTAAAACAGTCATGAAAAGAAAGTGGACAATGAAAGTAAAAAATATAAATAAATAAATGTGAAAGATCTGGAAGTCCTTTAGGTATTTTTCCAAGGGCATACAAAATTTTTTCAGACTTGACATGTTGAAATTACATTTGTCACTTATTGTCATATCTGGATTGGAAATATACAATCCCTATCTTTATGACATTTGCTACTAGGGACAAGGTAAATACTTATACTACCAGACTTGCTCTACTTAGATTAGGTTTTGAACAAATATTCTTAACAAATACTATACTACTCTTTCTTTTTCTAATTTTTGGCTGGTAAGATGAAAATGCAGTAATATAAAGTAAGACATATACAGCAATATCCATGCTAATTCATGTTTTTCTCCAATTCCACATTTACCTGGTTATACCTATTCATCCTTCAACACTCAATTCGGGCCTCAAAAGTTGTCTGTGACTCATCCAGTCTCTTTTAAGTGTCTCTTGTTTTATCTCTTAACTACCCAGTGCTTTTTCCTGATTATTGCAGAGATAATGCTATAGTGTAGAAGTCCGGAATGTATGTCTGTCTCCTCATGCCTACCTACCAACAACTTATGGGACAAGGGCTATCTATAATTTATCACTGCAACCCAAGTCCAACTGGAACATTGTGGTGCTTAATAAATACTAGTTGACTGAATGATTCAAACAATCCTCAACTTGTGACTTTGCTGTTAATAACTTCTACATCCAACTCCAACAACTTTCTAGGAAGTTAGTAGGTCGCTTGGTAAATATTTGTGAATTTAATCCATTAATGGACATTATTAAAGCCAAAGTCTACTTAACTTATGAGTCAAATACTAATTCAACATCAAATTTAGAGATTCCACACTTCATTCAACTTGGTAATTCTAGATTGTATCTTTCTGCTCCCCAACAGCCATCTCCATTTAAAATACATATTATCTGGGTCTTGAGATAATTTCATTTTAGCAGTCTCAAATACCATCTACAAGAAATTTTGAAAAGTGCCCATATGGCCACTTTGAAACATTTAAACATAGGCATAGTAAGTTTGGATAATTATAAATTGATATTTAGTTGCAGTATATAGTAGAAGGCACCATAATCCCTGCTGTTAGCTCCTCCTGAAATATTTGTGAGCTCTGCTACTCTCTTTTCAGGTTATCAAAGGGCATTAAACCAAGGCAAATACACACAGACGCACGCACGCACATACACACAGGCTAGCTGAAGACCTTTGGCACACATTAACTGACTGAAAAAGATGAACTAGGCAAACCAGATTTCATTTTGGAGAACACTGAAAAAACAAACATGGTTAGTCACTTAGAAATGAAGCTGAAGTGAAAATATTCACAAAATTGTGTAAGTTCCATGGCAGGCCAAAGTTACTTAGAAGCTAAACATATGAAAGAAGAGAAAAGGCAAAGAGGAAAAGAACAGAAAAGGTGAGGAAAAGAACAGAAAAGGTGAGGAAAACTTGATCAGTCAAGAAGAATACAGTTGCTCAATTGGAAGTAGATATGCTACAAGGAACTACTGAGACTTCCTGCCATTACATCAATTTACACATGAAAAAGTCTCCTTTTCTTGAGACAACCTAAGTGGACCTCTGTTTTTATACAGCCAAAGAAACAAATTCAAGTGCATTGTTAAAGGGGAGGCATATAAATTACATAATACATGTAAATGAAGATAATGCTAGCTATTGTAACAAGCTAAGCTCAAAACTTCAACAGCTGTTCTATTAAGTAGTTGTTCTATTAAAAAGTAGTCTCACAGAAACCATTGCTTCCAAACCATTTGCAATGATTGGACTAGAAGTGTTTGTTTCAACATGAAATGAAGATATTGACTATACCAAGAATGATAATTCTATCAAAGACATGGGGGATGGGGAGGATGGTGGGGAGAAGAGAGATTGATTTTAAGTTCGATTTGTTTTAAATAAAATTCCCATCTTACAATGACTTGAGAAGGTAGGTTGTGAAATTTGATGAATGTGAAAACTTGACTGAATGCAACTGACAGCAGCAGAAGGTAAACTTCATATTCCAGATACTGAAGGAATGCAGTTTAATTGTAGACACTCTTGCTACCAGTTCTTTTCTTCACTGTTCTCTTTATCTGCCTTAGAGAAGAGGTAACAGGGCATAATACATGAAGTCAGAGACAAGATTTAATCCTGTCTTAATAATTATGTAACTTTTAGCAAGCTTTTTGAATATGTCTGGGCCTCAGTTTCTACATCTGAAAATGAGATAACATCTACCTTCCAAATATCGTGTAAACTAAGGGGACAATATATATAAAGCTCCTATCGCCTGGTAGACTATAGATCTTTATTTTAAAGGGCATGACTAGTTCAGTTTTGAAATGTAACCTGAGTATGGCACTATTATTTTGATAACGTGTTACATCTAGATTCCTAGACAGATCAAAATTGTTCTCCTGCTTTCCAAAATAACTGAGGCCTCAAATTGTGGATATGCCAACTACTCTTAGATTAGAAACACAACTCTTCAAATTGTGAGCTCACCCCTGAGTTATACAGGCACCAAACTAACAGTTTAAATTATTGTCCCAATCTGTCTCTATCCATGATCCATTCAGTAGAATATGAACCCCCTATTCTAAATTTAAAAAGACAAGCATATAGTAATTATAATCCAAACTTTCCCCAAGCCTCTCCAAACTGCAGCTAACGATGTTATCTGAAGAGCAGCCACCCAAATTTCATGGTCACCTTTACATAATGCTGGAACTCAGGATCCAATCAGTCTCAAGACATTTCTAAGAGTACTGGGGTATTGTCTCATATGTTCTCACAAATGACATGTCTTGGATTTACAGTCTGCCTTCTCCATGCCCTCTTCCCCTCAAAAGCACTTCTGAATTTTTAAAGCTCAGGAAATCACTTGAGGACAATTTTGCCTGTATTGCTTCTATTTCCCTCCTTAGAAACAAAGATTCTCTGCCTAGGATGCTGTCTCCAGTGTACTCAAAACTGCAAATGTAAAAGTGTTCAAGTAAGACTATGTTTTCTTCAACCCTTACTACACTGAAAACTTGTTAGCTTTCATAGAAATGGAGAGAATACCTTCTCTTCCAGAATTCCATCATCTAGGTCCCACAACAGCACATCTTCTGCTTCACAACTTAGAGTCTAAGAGGAAACTGTGCTTAACATTCCCAAGTTTCTCCATCCTTCTTCTCCCATTTTACTTCCAACAGAAGTACCATGTATATCTCTTTTGTTCATACAGATCAACTCATACAAATAAATATCAATGTAGAGATATTTTAGCTTTGGTTCCAGACCACCATAATAAAGTGAATATCAAAATAAAATGAGTCCCAAAATTTGCAGAGGTTTTGGCATATAAATCATATTTACACTATACTGTAGTCTCTTAAGTATATGATAGCATTATGTCTAAAAATATGTATATACTTTAATTAAAAATACTTTATCATTAATGAATGTTAACAATCATCTCAGCCTTCAGTGGGTCATAATCATTTTGCTGATAAAGGATCTTGCCTGAATATTAATAGTGCTGACTGATCAGGGTGGTGGTTGCTGAAGGTTGGGGTGGCTGTGGCAATTTCTTAAAATAAAACCACAATGAAGTTTGCTGTATCAATTGACTCTTCTTTTCATGAAAGATTTCTCTGTAGCACGCAATGTTGTTTGATATATTTTACCCACAGAAGAACTTCTATCCCTTGAGGTCAGGAGTTTGAGAACAGCCTGACCAACATGGTGAAACCCCATCTCTACTAAAAAAAAATACAAAATTAGCTGGGTGTGGTGGTCCATGCCTATAATTCCCGCTACTTGGGAGACTGAGGCAAGAGAATCACTTGAACCCAGGAGGCAGAGGTTGCAGTGAGTCGCAATCACGCCATTGCACCCCTGCCTGGGCAACAAGAGCAAAACTCCATCTCAAAAAACAAAATTTTTTTTGAATCAGTCCTCTCAAATCCTGTCGCTGCTTTATCAACTAAGTTTATGTAATCTTCTAAATCCTTTGTTGTCATCTCGACAATGTTCACAGAACCTTCACCAGGAGTAGATACCATCTCAAGAAACCACTTTCTTTGCTCATCCATAACGAGCAATTCCTCATCCATTAAAGTTTGATCATGAGATTGCAGCAATTCAGCCACATATTCAGGCTCCACTTCTAATTCTAGTTATCTTGCTATTTCTACCACATCTGCAGTTGCTTCCTTCACTGAACTCTGAAACTGCTCAAAGTCATCTACGAAGATTGGAATCAACTTTTTCAAAATTCCTGTTAATGATAATATTTTGATCTCCTCCCTTGAATCACAAAAATTCTTAATGGCATCTAAAATGGTGAAACTTTCCAGAAGGTTTTCAATTTACTTTGCCCAGATTCATCAAAGTAATTACTATCTATGCTACTTATAGCCTTATGAAATATATTTCTTAAATAATAAGACCTGAAAGTCAAAATTACTCATGATCCATGGGCTTCAGAATAGATATTGTGTTAACAGGCATGAAAACAACATTAATCTCCTTGTATTATACATCTTCATCAGAGCTCTTAAATGACCAGGTACATTGTCAATGGGCAATCATATTTGGAGAAAATCTTTCTTTCTGAGCAGTAGGTCTCAACAGTGACCTTAAAATATTCAGTAAACCATGCTATAAACAGATGTGCTGCCATCTACACTTTGTTATTCCATTTTCAGAGCACAGGCAAAGTAGATTTAGCATAATTCTTAAGGGCCCTAGGACTTTTTAAAGATATGTTAGCACTGGCTTAACGTTAAAGTCACCAGCTGCATCTTGTTAGCTGCACCGGCTAACAAGAAATTCAGCCTGTTCTTTGAAGATTTGAAGCCAGGCATTGGTTTCTCCTTTTTAGCTATGAGAGTTCCAAATGGCATCTTCTTCTAATATAAGGCTGTTTCATCTCCATTAAAAATCCATTCTTTAGTATATCCAGCTTCATCAATTTTCTTAGGTAGATCTTCTGAATAACTTGTTGCAGCTTCTACATTAGCACTTGCTGTTTCACCTTGCACTTTTATGTTCTAGAGATGGTTTCTTTCCTTAAACCTTATAATCCAACCTCTGCTAGCATCAAACTTTCCTTCTGCAGCTTCCTCACTTCTCTCAACCATTACAGAATTAAAGAGAGTTAGGGCTTTGCTTTGAATTAGGTCTTGCCTTAAAGGAATGTTGTGGCTAGTTTGATCATCTATCCAGACAACTATAACTTTCTCCATATCAACAATAAGCTTGTTCCACCTTCTTATCATTTGTGTGTTCACTGGAGTAGCATTTTTAAGTTCCTTCAAAAACTTGACTCACTAAGCCTTCCTCACTAAACTTATTTCTAGCTTTTGATTTAAAGCAAGAGATATGCAATTCTTTCTTTCACTGGAACACTGACAGGCCATTGTAGGGCTATTAATTGGTCTAATTTCAATATTGTTGTATCTCAGAAAATATACAGGCCTGACAAGAGGGAGATACATGGGAAAATGGTTTGTCAATGGAGCAGTTAGAACACATACAACATTTATAAATTCGTTCACCATCTTATATGAGCACAATTCATGGTGCCCCAAAACAATTACAATAGTAGCAATAAAGATCATTGATCACAGCTCACCATCCGAGGTTTACCAATAATGAAAAAGTTTGAAATAAAAATTATGAGAATTACCATCATGGAATAGAGCGACACAAAGTGAGCACATGCTGTTGAAGAAATGAGGCAGACAGATTTCCTCAATTCAGGATTGCCACAAACCTTCAATTTGTAAAAAGTAAAGCAAAGCACAATAAAATGAGATAGGCCTGTACAAAGAAAGAACCTTAAAAGCACCAAGAGAAGTGATTTATCATATACAAGTGATCCTCAATAAGATTATCATCAGAGTTCTCATCAGACACTTGAGTGGCCGTAAGGCAGTGTGCCAATATATTTAAAGTGCTAAAGGAAAAAAAAAAAAAAAAAACTGTCAACAAAAATCCTATATTCAGAAAAACTGTTCTTTAAAAGTAAGGGAGAAATTAAGAAACTCCCAGATAAATAAAACCAGAAAAGAGTTTATTAAGACTAAATCTGCCCTGCAAGAAAAGTCCTACAGGGTGAGATGAAAAAACATCAGACAATAACTCAAAACTATATAAAGGAATAAAGATCTTAATAAAAGAAAATGCATGTGAAATTATAAAAGCTAGTTATTTTCTAAAAATGATTTGCAACTCCACTTCTTATTTTCTACATGATTTAAGATATTGTATCTTAAATCTTTAATTTAGAACTTTTTAATTTAAAAAGTTTTACTCTAAAACTTTTTGAAAGTTATTCATCTAGGCCAGACACAGTAGCTCACCCCAATAATCTCAGCAATCTGGGAGGCCAAGGTGGGAGCATTGCTTGAGCCCAGGAGTTCCAGATCAGCCTAGACAACATAGTAAGACCTCATCTCTACAAAAAAATTTTTAAATTAGCCAGGTATGGTGGCATGTGCCTGTAGTCCCTGCTACTCAGGAGGCTGAAATGGGGGAATCATTTGAGTCTGACAGGTCAAACCTGTAGTGAGCAGACATTAGGCCATTGTACTTGGTACAGAGCAAGACTCTGTCTCAAAACAAATTTTCTTCATCTAAAACTAGCATTATTTTATAACTTTGGTTTATAACTCCACCCATTGTTTTCTACATAATTCAAGAAAATCACACATTTAAAATAATTAATAGCTTATTTGGGGGGCACACAATGTAAAAGGATGTAATTTTGTTACATCAAAAACTGAAAGAGGTGTGACAGAGCTATAAAGAAGCAGAGTTTTTGTGTGATAGTGAAGTTAATCTGGTAGAAATTCAAATTAGAGTATTATAAATTTAGGGAGTTAATTGTAATCCCCATGGTAACTACAAAGAACATAAAGCTATAGATTATACACAAAAGGAAATAGGAAAAGAATTTAAACATTTCACTATATAAAACAACTAAACACAAAGTAATGCAGGAAACTGGAGATAAACTATAAAACATATAGAAAACAAATAACAAAATAACAGTATCCTCTTATCAGTAATTACTTTAAATATAAATGGATTAAATTCTTCAATCAAAAGACAAAGATGGGCAGAGTGAATTTAAAAAAAGTTGATACCACTGTCTACAATAAATTCATTTTAGATCCAAAACCACGAAGTAATTGACAGTGAAAGAATGAAAGCATATTTTATGTAAATAGTAACCAAAAAAAAGCATGATGGCTATATTAAGGTTAGACAAAATAGACATTTAATCAAAATAGGTCACAAGAAACAAAGAAGAATATTATATATTAATACAAAATTCAATATCACAAAAAAACCATAAACATTTACACACCAAATGACACACCATTAAAAAGAATAAAGTAAAAACTGACAGGATTGAAGGGAGAAATAAACAGTTCTGCAATAATAGCTGGAGATTTTAATGTCCTACTTTCAATAATAGATATAACAACCAGATAGATGATAAGTAAGGAAAAAGAGGTCTTAACACAATAAACCAACTAGATCTAACAAATAATATAGAACACTCTACCCAACAAAAACAGCATACACATTCTTTTCAAGTGCATATGGCAGATTTTTCAGGATAGACCATATGTTATACCGCAAATTAAATCTCAATAGATTTTAAAGTGTAGATACCATAGAATGTACCTCCTTTGAGCACATTGGGATGAAATTTGCCATCAATAACAGAGAACAGCAGAAATTTAACAAATTTGTGGAAATTTAATATTCCACTCTTAAACAAACAATGGATCAAATAAGTGATCACAAACGAAATTAGAAAATACTTTGAAATAAATGAAAATGAAAACACAACATACAAAAACTTATGGGACGTAATGAAATCAGTGCAAAGAAATAAATATGCAGCTATAAATTCTAACATTAAAAAATAAGAAAGTTTAGGAGATGGGTACACTAAAGGTCCAGATTCCAAAACTCTGCAAAAGAGTTGCAGAGTTGAAACACATGTAAGAAATCTGCATTTGTACTTCCTATATCTATAAAATTTAAAATTTAAAACAAAATAAAATAAAAAACAAGAAGAATCTAAAACCAACAGCCTAACTTTAGAATTTAAAGAACTATATAAAGAAGAACAAGCTAAACTCAAAGGTAGTAGAATGAAGGAAAATAGATATTAGAGTACAGATAAATGAAATAGAAAAAGAGTAGAGAAAATCAATGAAACCAAAAGTGAATTATTGGAAAAGATCAACAAAATTGACAAATGTTTAACTAGAAGCACTAAGAATAAAAGAGAGAAGACTCTATTTACTGAAATCAGAAATGAAAGTTGAGACATTACTACTGATTCTACAGAAGTTAAAAGAATAAGAGAGTGCTATGAAAATTGTACACCAATAAATTGGACAATCTACATAAAATGAAAAATTCCTAGAAAGACAATACCTATGAAGTGAAATAAAAAAGAAATGGAAAACCTGAGTAGACCTAAAACTGGTAAGAAGATTGAATTAGAATCAAAAGTATTTCAACCCAAACAAACAAAGCAACAACAAAAGACCCCTGGACATGACGGCTTCACTGATGAATTCTACCAAATGTTTAAAGAAGAATGCCAGTACTTGTTAAACTTTTCCTCCAATAAATTGAAGAAGAAAAAACATTTTCTAGTTCATTGTATAAGATTAAAATTCTGTGAGAATATTTTATGAGATCTCTGATGCTGATGCCAGACAAAAACGCAACAAGAAAACTACTGACTAATATCCCTTATGAACATTGAGCCAAAAATTCTCAACAAAACACTAGCAAATTGAATTCAGCAACATATTTGAAGGATTACAAACTATGAACAAGTGGTATTTATTCTGGAGTGTAAGAACGATTCAACTTAATAAATCAATCAGTGTAATACACCATGATAACAGAATGAAGGGAAAAAATATGATCATCTCAATTGATGCAGAAAAAGCATTTGGCAAAATTCAACAATCTTTCATGATAAAAACCCTCAATAAGCTAGGAATAGAAACTACTTCAACATAATAGAAGTCATATATGTAAAAGCCCAGAGTAAACATCATACTCAACAGTGAAAGTCTGAAAGCTCATAATAGTGAAAGACTGAAAGCTTTTCCTCTAATATCAGGATCATGACAAGGATGCCCATTTTCGCCTATTCTATCTTATTTTTTTCTTGCCTTATTTTCCAGATGAATGAAGCAAATGTGACACATATGCACAATGGAGTAATGTTCACCCACGAGCAAGAATGACAGTCATTTGCAACAACATGGATGAAACTGAAGATCATTATGTTAACCGAAATATGCCAGACACAGAAAAACAAATATCACATGTTCTAACTTATTTGTGGAATCAAAAAATCAAAACAATTAGACTCATGGACATAGAAAGTTGAAAGATGGTTACCAGAGGCTGGAAAGAGTAGTGGGAAGCTGGTAGTGGGAGGTGGGGGTGGTTAATGGGTACAAAAACGTAGTTAGAAAGAATGAATAAGACCTACTATTTGATAGCACAACAGGGTAACTATAATCAATAATAACTTAGTTGTACATTATAAAATAACTTGAAGATTGTAACTGGGTTGTTTATAACTCAAAGGATAAATGCTTGACAAGATGGATAATCCCACTGTCTATGATGTGTTTATTTCACATTGCATGCCTGTATCAAAACACCTCATGTACCCCATAATTATATACACCTACCATGTAGCCACAGAAATTAAAAGTATAAACATTTAAAAATGAAAAAATAAAAAAGATCCACATTGGATAGAAAAAAGTAAAATTACCTCTGTTTGCACATGACATGATCTTATATGTAGAAAATGCTAAAGATTCCTCACCAAGAAACTGTTAAAACTAATAAGTGAACTTATCAAATTAGCAAGATGTAAAGTCAATGCATAATAATCAGTAGCATTCCTATACACTAATAATTAACAACCTAAAATAATCAGGAAAATTCCATTTATGATAACATCAAAAATAATAAAATACTTAGAAATTAATTTAATCAAGGAGGAGAAAGACTTGCATGATAAAAACTATAAAACACTGCTAAAATAAATTTTAAAATATATAGCTGAAAATGCATCTCAAGTTCAAGGGTTGGAAGAATTAATATCGCTAAGACGTCAGTACTACTGATAGATGCAGGAAGCATATAAAGGAGGGTGCCCTGAGAATCTTCAACCTGCCCCAATATCAGGAGCCTACACCCTCTATCAGTGTGTCCTGGATGTGAGACATGGAGTCAAAGGTTACTATTTTGGAGCGTTGAGATTTAGTGACTGCCCTGCTGGGTTTTGGACTTGCATGGCTCCTGTAGTGCCTTTATTTTGGCCAATTTCTCCCCTTTGAAACAGGAACGTTTACCCAACTCTTGTACCCCCATGGTATCTTGGAGGTAACTAACTTGATTTTTATTTTACAGGTTGATAAGTGGAAGGAACTTCCCTTGTCTAAGTCTACTTTGGACTCTGGACTTTTGAGTTAACACTGGAATGGGTTAAGATTCTGTGGAATTATTGGGAACGTATGATTGCATTTTGAAATTTGAGAAGGACATGAGATTTTGGAGGGGCCAGGAACAAAATGATATAGTTTGGATGGATATCCCTGCCCATATCTCATGTTGAAACATAATCCCCAGTGTTAGAATTGAAGCTTTGTATTAGTCCGATTTCACATCACCATAAAGGTACTACCTTAGACTGGGTGATTTATAAACAAAAGAGGATTAATTGACTCACAGTTCTGCATAGGTGGAGAGGCCTCAGGAAACTTACAATCATGGCAGAAGGCAAAGGGGAAGCAAGACATGTCTTATATGATGGCAGGAGGAGCAAGAGCATAGAAGTGCCACACTTTAAAACAGTCAGCTCTTATGAGAACTCACTAATTATCACGAGAACAGAATTGGGGGAAACTACTCCCATGATCCAATCACCTCCCATGAGAACCCTCCCTTGACATGTGGGGATTGTAATTGCAGATGAGATTTCAGTGGGAATACAGAACCAAACCATATCAGGCTTGGTGGAAGGTGATTGGATAATGGGGGTGGTTTTCTAATAAATGGTTTAGCATCATCTTTTTGGTGCTGCCCTCATGATAGTGAGTGAATTCTCACGAGATCCAGTCCTTTAAAGGTGTGTGGCACCTTTCTCTATTGTCTCTTGCTCCTGCTCTGGCCACATGATGTGTCTGCTCCCCCTTCATCTTCCAGTATGATTGCAAGTTTCCTGAGGCCTTCCCAGAAGCTGAGCAGATGCCAGCATCATGCTTCCTGTACAGCCTACAGAACTGTGAGCCAGTCAAATGTCTTTTCTTTATAAATTACCCAGCCTCAGTAATTTTTAAAAGGCAAGAACAGCCTAAAATACTAACCAAAGTAATCACAGATTCAATGCAATACCCGTCAAAATCTCAATTATGTTTAGCACAAATAGAAAAAAAATCTAAAATTCATTTGAAATCTCAAGGGATGCAGATTAGCAAAAACAATCTTGTAAAAGAAGAATAAAGCTGGAGAACTCATGCTTCACGATTTAAAACTTACTACGCTACTACAGTAATCAAAAGAGTGTAATGTCTCCATAAAGATTTATAGACCAATGGAATAGAAGGGAGAACAAAAAAATAAAACCTTACATATATAGTCAGTAATTTTTGACAATGATGCCAAAACCACTCAATGTGGAAAGACCAGTCTTTTAAGCAAATGGTACTAAGAAAACTCAATATTCACATGCAAATAATAAAATTAGACCCTTACCCAATACCATATGCAAAAATTAACTCAAAATGTATTAAAGACCTAAGTGTAAAACCTAAAACTGTAAAACTTTTAGAAGAAAAGATAGGGCAAAAGTTTTATGCCATTGGATTTAGCAATGACTTTGAATATGAAAGGCATAGACAACAAAAACAAAAATTAATAAATTAGACTCCATGAAAAGTAAAATGTTTTGAGTGTCAAAAAATACTATCAACAGTGTAAAAACGCAACCCACAGAATGGGAGAAAATATTTGAAAATCATATGTCTGATAAGGAATTAACACCCAAAATACAGAGAGAACTTCTAAAACTCAGTAATAACAAAAACAAACATCTAGATTCAAAAATGGGCAAAGGGCTTCAATAGATATCTCTTCAAAGAACATACACAAATGGCTAAAAATGAGACGAGAAGATATGACTAATCATTAAGTAAAGCAAATCAAAACTATGAGACACCACATCACATGCATTCAGGTTTTATATTTGCTACTCACAAAAATAAAATAAACTAACAAGTGTTGGAGAGAATGTGGAGTAATTGGAATCCTTACACACTGTTGATGGGAATGTAAAATGATTCAGCCGTTATAAAAAAAAAAGATAGTGGTTTCTTAAAAAACTAAAAATAGGGGAGAAGCTTCAAATGGCTGAAAACAAGCATCTCTTACTCACCTCCTCTACTAAAAACAACTAAAATAGTGAGTAATTACAGTTCAAATAGATCAGCCAAGAGAGAACACTGGAGGTGAATAGAAAGGTGCCAGGAAACACCCAAAGCAAGGAAGAAAGGAAAATGAGGCAGCCTGCTTGGCCAGGATCAGCTAAGAGCCCAAGAGACTCTGCAGTATTGGGAAATGGTGAGAGACCTCTAGTGATCTACACTCCCACCATAGACCTCTGCAATCCTAGCCACAGGAGAGCACTTAGACCCACTGGGTCCTGAAACCGATAAGACATAGAGAGGTGTCTGGAGACTACATGACAGCACTGCCTCAGGGAAGGAGCTTGCACTGGGTCCCACACTTTTCTGAGTCCTAAGCAGCAGCCCAGTGTGCTATTTTGAGAGCCCAGCCCACAACAGACTGTGCACTGTTCTGGGACCCAGTGGCACCACAGCTGAGGCATGAGCAAAGTGCAGGCTGCTGCAAGGGCTGAAACATAAGCAAAGCATGGACTGCCGCCACTGATACTGAGGCATGAGCAAGGCAGAGGCTGCTATATCCAAGGCTGAGGCACAAAAGGGGTACATGTTTCCCACTCAGCATCATAGGCTGCCCTCCCTAGTGGCAAGGTCAGAGCACAGTCTCTGCTGCCCCACGCCCAAATATTCTGCTGGGGGTGTGGGAACTGCCTCACTGCTACCTACAATGACAGGTGCCTGCATACACCACAAAAGGGCCTGAATACAAGCCTGCTCAGCCTAGCTCACCCTCACCTGTGCCAGATCAGGTAGTCCAGAGGCCTGGAGATTGTCCAGCCCAGTCCAAAACTGTTAGCACCTGAGCATTCTTTCCAGGTACCTGAGGTTGGGCCTATCCACCCTGCCACTACCACCATAGCTGGCACCTACCTGCACACACCACCTATGGGCCTGGAGACTGGCCTGCCCAACTCATCAAAACCACTGCCAAAACAAATGTACACCATTCAGAACCAGAGAGTAACCCCACCACTACTATTGCTATCGTCCATGCCACATGCCTTTCTGGAGGGCTAAAAACCCTCCCACCTACCCAGCCTGCCACTGCCACTAACAGCATCTGAACAAGCCACCTAGAAGCCCAAGAATGGGCCTGCCTGTAGCCACTGATACCAATGCCAGTATATGCTGCCTGGGAGCAAAGAACAGGAACAACTAGTCCACCATTCCTAGCAATGGGGTGTGAAGACAGGCCCACCTGGCACTCCACTTCCCATCAAAATTTTACCACAACC
Organism: Rhinopithecus bieti; assembly: GCF_001698545.2. NCBI lineage: Eukaryota > Metazoa > Chordata > Mammalia > Primates > Cercopithecidae > Rhinopithecus > Rhinopithecus bieti. The sequence continues at coordinate 849,641 of NW_016803692.1, read as the reverse complement.
TTGACTAATAAGCATAGCCCAAATCACCAAGGAAACTATAGACATCACTAATGCTATTCACAGTTGAAGAAATAATGCAGAGAAAATGCTACTGCACAACTGAGAGCCAAAACCAATGTACCCTACCCTACTAACACCATAGACAAATCATTAGGAAAAAGTCTTCCCCTATGAAACCAAATTTTTTTAAAAAATGGGAGAAGTGATTGTTACACCAAATTCACAGACATCAGTGTAAGGACATGAAAAAAACAAAACAAAAAAATTACACTTCCAAAGGAACACAATAATTATTCAGCAACAGATCTCCATCGAAAAGAAATTTTTGAAATCCCAGAAAAAATTCAAAATATTGGTTCTAAAGCTCAGTGAGATATAACAGAATTCTAAAAGACAATACAAACAAATTAGAAAATAATTCAGGATGCGAATTTGTAATTTAACAAAAGACAGGTATTTTAAAGAATCAAACAGAAATTCTGGAACTAAAGAATTTATTGAAAGAAATATGAAATTCATGTAAAAACTTCAACCATAGATTAGATCAAGCAGAAGAAAGAATGACAAATCTTTTGAAATAGTTCAGTGATATAAAAAATAAATTTAAAAAAGAATAGAAAACAATAAGCAAAGCATTTATGACATATGGTATATTATAAAGTAACCCAATATACAAATTTTTGGTGTCCCAGGATGCAAAGAGAAAATGAAAAAGTTAGAAAACATATTTAATAAAATAATAGATTAAAATTTCCCAAGTTTAGTAAGGGATATAGACATCCAGATACAGGAGGCTCAAAGACTCCCAAATAGATATATTGCAAAAAGATCTTCTCCACAGCATCTATACCCGGGAAAATTATTCTTCATAAATGGAGGATAAATACAGTCCTTCTCAGACAGGCAAAAGCTGAGGGACTTCATCATCACTAGAACAGCCCTATCATAAATGTGTAATGGACAAAATGGGTAGAGTAAGATAGTAGAATAGATAGCCCCACTGATTGTCCTCCCAGCCCTGCACTCCCCCCCCACCCCGCCAATGATAGGAATATCAAATTCAAAAACCACCATCATAAGCATCATAAGAAAAAAAAATCATAAGAAAAAAAATCAGGTGAGCACTCGTAGTACCTGGTTTTAACTTCGTATCACTGAAAGAAGTGATGAAAAGGGCAGAAAATACAGTCTTGAAATGCCAATGCCACCCCTCTCTCATCCCCCTACAACAGACACATGGCACAAAGAGAGCTGTGTGTTGGGAGAGGGAGAGCTCAGTGACTATGAGACTGCATTGAATTCAGTGCTCCTCTGTCACAGTAAAAAGCAAAACATGCTGAAATCAGCTGACACCTGCCCATGCCGAAAGCATTCGGATCAGCCCTAGCCAGAGGGTAATTACCCATTGCAGTAGTTGAAACGAGTTCTGGGAAAACTGAGGGCTGAAGTGTTATGGGGTCTATATGTTATATGTCTATAAACTTGAAAGCCAGTCTAGACCACAAGGACTGCAACTCTCCTCCCGGGTCCAGAGACAGTGGACTTATGGGGCTTGTGACTTATTGAGACACCAGCTGGGGAAGTTAAGTGAGTGGTTGTGCCACCACTCCCACAACCCCAGGCAACACACCTCATGGCTGCAAAAGAGATTATTTCCTTCAGCTCAAGGAGAGGGAAGAGTAAAGAAGCCTTTTGTCTTGCATATTGGATACTAGCTCAGCCATAGTAGGATATGGTCCGGCCAGAGTTGTGAGGCCCCCATTCCAGGCCCTAGCTCCTGGACAGCATTTCTAGATACACCCTGGGCCAGAAGCAAATTCACTACCTAGAAGAGAAAGACCCAGTGCTGACAGGATCCATCACCTTCTGACTAAAGAGCCCTTGAGCCCTAAACACCAGTAGTGATATTCAGGTAGTATGTCATGGGTCTTGGGTGAAACTGCAAGACACGCTGGCTTCAGGTGTGACCCAGCATATTCTTAACTGTGGTGGCTACAATGAGGGATACCTTCTGCTCAATAAAAGCAAAGAGAAAAGTAAAGGAGGCTTTGTCTTCCACCACCTTAGATACCAACTTGGCCACAATGGGACAGAGAATTAAGTGGGCTTTTGGGATCCCTGATTTCAGTACTTGGCTCTTACATGGTATTTCTGGAGCTTCCCTGGGCCAAAGGGGAGTCAACTGCCCTGAAGAATGAGTCCCAGACCTAGCGGCATTCACCACAAGCTGACTGAAAAGCCTGTGGGCATCAAGTGAACATTGGTGATAGCCTGGCAGTACTCCCAACGGGACATTAGTGATGCTGGCTATGGAGTGAGGCTCCTCTGCCTGTGGAAAGGGGTGGAAACAGTGGGAAGAACTACATCTTATGGTTTAAGAACCAGCTCAAGCACAGTAGACTAGAACACCAAGTAGATTTCTAAGATTTTTAACTCCAGTCCCTAGCTCCTAGAAGCATCCCTGGGCCCAGCTGGGATTGCTGTTTGCAGAGGCCTAGGCCTTGAAGGAACATGGGTGGTAGACAGGTAGTGGTTACAGTGGGCTTTGAGTGAAATCCATTGTTGTGCTGGTGTCGGGTTTGACCCAGTGCAGTCCCAGTGGTAGTGGCCAAAGGGTGCTTATGTCACATTGTGTCCAGAATTGGTGGGTTCTCGGTCTCGCTGACTTCAAGAATGAAGCCACAGACCCTCGCAGTGAGTGTTACAGTTCTTAAAAATGGTGTGTCGGAGTTTGCCCCTTCAGATGTTCAGATGTGACTGGAGTTTCTTCCTTCTGGTGGGTCTGTGGTCTCGCTGACTTCAGAAGTGAAGCTACAGACCTTCGCGGTGAGTGTTACAGCTCTTAAAGGCGGCACGTCTGGAGTTGTTCATTCCTTCCAGTCGGTTCATGGTCTCGCTGGCCTCAGGAGTGAAGCTGCAGTTCTTCACCGTGTGTTACAGTTCATAAAGGTGGCGCGTCCGGTGTTGCTCGTTCCTCCCGTCTGGAGTTGTTCCTTCTTCCCAGTGGGTTCATGGTCTCACTGACTTTAGGAGTGAAGCTGCAGACCTTCACGGTGGGTGTTACAGCTCATAAAGGCAGCGTGGACCCAAAGAGTGAGCAGTAGCAGATTTATTGAGAAGAGCGGAAAGAGCAAAGATTCCACAGTGTGGAAGGGGACCTGAGCAGGTTACTGCTACTGGCTTGACTGGCTTGCTGTTATTCCCTTATTGGGCCCCACCCACATCCTGCTGATTGGTCCGTTTTGACAGAGGGCTCATCGGGTGCATTTACAAACCTTTAGTTAGACACAGAGTGCTGACTGGTGTGTTTACAATCCTTTAGCTAGACACAAAAGTTCTCCAAGTCCCCACTTGATTAGCTAGACACAGAGCGCTGATTGATGGGTTTACAAACTCTTAGCTAGACACAGAGTGCAGATTGGTGCATTTACAATCCTTTAGCTAGATAGAAAAGTTCTCCAAGTCCCCACCTGAACCAGAAGACCAGCCAGCTTCACCTCTCAATCTGCCCTCTAAACAGGACACCCCAACTGCTGTTGGGAATTTGGCCAATGACCACTCTAGCTACTTCCTGCTGGATGGGGTAAAGAAGGGGCCCTGCAGTTGTAGTGTCCTCTGGTGTAGGCCAGTGGAAGGGCCAGTGGGTTTGTCCAGGGGTCCTCAGTAGAAGTTGTTAGTTGAACTCATTTGGGGTTCCGTTTGTAAGACCATCTGTAGCTTGATGGCCTCGATTCTAGAGGAAACGAATTTGACAAGAAGGTTAAAAATACAGGGCCCCAAAGGCGAGTAACAGCAAGATAGCTGCCATGGGACCTATAAAGGGGAGAAACCATGTTGCCCAACTGCAGAGGTTGGTATAAGATTTCGAAAGGCGTTGTCTGATTTCAGAAGGCTTTTCCTGTAAACACCGGGTGGCATCTCGTACTATCCCTGACTGGCTAGTGTAAAAACAACACTCTTCCCCTAAGAAGGTGCAGAGTCCTCCTGTCTCAGCAGTGAGGAGGTCTAGGCCTCGGGAGTTTTGGAGAGGCACTGCTGCCAAAGAGTCTATTTGGGATTGTAGAGTAAGGATAGATTTCGTTATTTCTTGCAAACTGTCTGAGAAATCCTTTGACAGTGTGTGGTAGTAGGTTAATACATGTTACACTGTTAACTTCCAGCAAACTTTACTTTTGTTAAAAACCTTGTAAGTTTGGGATTTTAATTTTTCTTTGTTATTAATAAAACCTTGTTCAGTCCATATTAACTTAGAATTGGTATAGATGACTCCTTTCTGATTCTGTAAGTACTTTAAGATTTGGCTGAGTGCAAACAACTCCCATGTTTGAGCAAACCAATTATAAGGCAATTTTCCTAACTGCTTTTACAAGAGTTCCCTTATCACTTACTGAAGACCCATTGTGTCTTCTTCCTTAACCGCCCAGGCCCACCTGGGAGGACCTATCTTTCTCCTGTCCTGAAGGGACTTCCTCCTTTGTCTGGTCGGACTTTCAGATTTAGATCCCCTGTTAGGAAACCTGATGAGTTAAGGATTTTTGATAGGAAGGCTACGTGTTGTCAGTGGCCTTAGTGCTTTTGGGCTATGCCCTTGTTTACACTGACAACAAGGTGGTATTGGAGTGTTATAGGGTTATGGAAAAGACCTTCAATTATCAATTATACGTTTTAAATTTACCCTGGCTTTTAAACGAATAGGGTACACTGTTTTTTCTTTACTACTTCCATCTCTCTTTCTCTTTGACTTCTTCTTTGTCTCTCTCTTTCTCTCTGACTCCCTCTTTGTCTTTTCCTCTCTTTCCTTCTTTGACTTTCTGTATCTTCCTCTGTCTCCCTCTGTCTCTCTGTTTCTTCCTCTCTCTCTCTCTGACTTCCCGTCTCTTTCTCTCTTTCCTTGACTTTCTGTGTCTCTCTTTCTCTCTCCCTGATTCCCTCTTTGTCTCTGTCTCTTTCTTTCTCTCTTTGACTTTCTGTCTCTTCCTCTCTCTGTCTCTCTCTTTGACTTTCTGTCTCTCTGTCTCTTCTTCTCTCCTTCTCTTTGACTTCCTTTCTCTCTCTCTCTGTCTCTCTGTCTCTTCCTCTCTCTCCCTCTCTGACTTTCTCTCTCTTTCTCTCTTTCCTTCTGTCTTTGATTTTGTCTCTCTCTTTCTCTCTGCTGGTCTTTCCCTGTCTCTGCCAGCTGCTTATGCTGCTGTTCTCCCCTCTCCTTCCCCTTTTTGATGGCTTCGGCAGTGTAAGACTGCCACCTCCTTGGGTTTTTTCACTGAGTGCAATAACTCCATGATTTCCTTGTGATATTTAATGGGGGTTCCCCCAGAGGTTAGGAACTCCCTTTCTTTCCATATTGCAGCATGGGCAGTAGGATTAGATAAGCATACTTACTATCTGTATACACATTTATTCTTATTCCCTTTCCCAGTTCTAAAGCTCAGGTAAGTGCCACTAGTTCTGCTAACTGGGAGCTGGTCCCTGGGGGAAGAGGCTTACTTTCAAGTATGGTTACATCACTAACTATGGCATAACCTGCCCTTCATATCCCATTCTCCACAAATCAACTTCCATCAGTACATAAGTTAAGGTCAGGATTAGCTAAGGGGACTTCTAAGAGATCATCTTGGGTGGCATAAGCCTGAACTATAATTTGTTGGTAGTTACGCTCGATTGGTTCCCCATCCTCTGGGAGAAGAGTGGAAGGGTTGCTGGCCATGCACGTACATATTTGAAGCACCAGTCCCTCAAGGAGTAGCGCCTGGTATCTAAGTAGGCAGTTGTCTGATATCCATAAACTTCCTTTGCCACCTAGTATGCCATTTACATCATGAGTAGTCCAGACAGTGATATCCTTTCCTTCTATTATTTTGATAGCCTCTGATACTAAGACAGCCACCGCCGCAACTATCCTTAAACAGCGAGGCCAGTCTGTTACTACTACATCAATTTCCTTACTTAGGTATGCCACTGGTTGTGGGGTTGTCCCACAAGTCTGAGTAAGGACTCCAAGAGCTATCCCTGCTCTCTCTGTGATGTATAAAGAGAAGTTTTGTTCTGTGGGAAGGCTTAAAGCTGGAGCTTGTACTAGGGCCTTCTTTAAGGTTTTGAAGGCTGTTTCTGCTCCTGATTCCCATTCTACTAGATGAGTATTAGCCCTCTGGGTCTCCTTGATTAGAGTATAGAGGGGCCTTGCTATCTCGCTGTATCCGGGGATCCATAGTTGGCAAAAGCCAGTGACTCCAAGGAACCCCCACAACTGTTTTAATGTCTTAAGGCAAGGATAAGCCAGTATAGACTGTATTCATTCCTTGCTGAGGGCCCTGGTCCCTCTGGCTAAGATTAGGCCTAGATATTTGACCTGCTATAGGCAAAGTTGGGCCTTCGACCTAGACGCCTTGTACCCTTGATTAGCTAGAAAGTTCGAGAGATCTAGCGTAGACTGCTGGCATGAGGCTTCTGAACTGGTAGCCAAAAGTAAATCATCCACATTTTGAAGGACCAGAGTGCCTGGACTTGAGAAGTGGCCTAGATCTTGGGCCAGTGCCTGACCAGAGAGATGAGGGCTATCCCTAAACTCTTGGGGCAAGACCATCCATGTAAGTTGGGATGTGTGGTCTGAGCGTTTCTCAAAGGCAAAGAGAAACTGGGAGTCAGAGTGCAGGGGAATACAGAAGAAGGCATCCCTGAGGTCCAGAACAGTGAACCATTCTGCTTCCTCTGGTATTTGACACAGCAGGGTATAGGGGTTGGGTACAACTGGATATAGAGAAATTAGTGCCTCTTGATGAGGCTAAGATCTTGCACTAGTGTCCACTGACCATTTGGTTTTTGTACTCCTAGAACTGGGGTGTCGCAGGGACTGCTGCATTTCCTTACCAAGTCTTGAGCTTTTAAATGTTTAACAATATCCTGTAATCCTTTATGAGCTTCAGGCCTTAAGGGATATTGCCTTTGATAAGGAAAAGTGGTGGGGTCTTTTTAGCCTGATTTGGACTGGGCAGGCATTTTTTGTCCTTCCAAATTGTCCTTCCAATTCCCAGACTTCAGGGTTGATTCCCTCCTCAAGTAGGGGATAACAAATGGGTAACTTGTTCCCCATATTCATGTAGATAATAGCTCCAGCTTTGGCTAATATATCCCTCCCTAATAAAGGTGTGGGACTTTCAGGCATAACAAGAAAGGCATGTGAAAAGAGCAAAGTCTCCCAATTCCAACTGAGGAGGAGGGAGAAATACCTGGTTAGAGGCTGTCCCAGGATTCCTCGGAAGGTAATCGACCTTGAGGACAGTCGCCCAGGACAGGAGATTAATACTGAGAAGGCCACACTGGTGTCCAGGAGGAAGTCAATTTCCTGGCCCACAATGGTTAAATGTACCTGGGGCTCAGTGAAGGTGATGACATGAGCTGGTGCTTACCCAGGGCACTCTCAGTCTAGTTGTTGGATCATCTGATTGGGGGTTTCTGACCCAGAGAACCTTTGTCCTCTGGGGCAGTGCACCTTCCAGTGATTGCCTTGGCATAGTGGACATGGATGAGGGGGTGACTTGTTTCTCACTGGACAACCTTTTTTTAAAGTGTCTTGTAAACCACACTGATAACAAGCCCTACAGGGTGATTGGCCTGCTCCATTTTCTGTCCTCTCTGAACCACCAAGGTTTGTTTGTCTGGGGGGGCATGACTAAGGCTGCAGCCTTTCTCTGATCTCACTTTTCCTTTTGGGCCTGTTCCTCTTGGTCCCTATTATAGAACACTGAGGTTGCCAGGTTTAATAATACCTCCAGATTTTGTTCAGGGCCCAGGGCTTGCTTTTGGAGCTTTCTCCTAATATTTGCAGCTGATTGGGTAATAAATTTATCTTTTAGAATCAAATGACCCTCGAGTGATTCAGGTGACAGGGGAGTCTATTTTCTTAAGGCCTCCTGTGACCGCTCGAGGAAGGCAGAAGGATTTTCTTCCTTTCCCTGAGTTATGGTGGACATCTTTGAATAATTCATGGGCTTCTTCCTAATTCTCCTTAGTCCTTCTAGAACACTGGTCAACAGATGTTTACGACTCCAGTCCCCATGATCTGAGTCAAGCTCCCAGTGGGGATCCATCCATACTGGGGTTGACTTGCTGACTGGGAGGGAATTTGTCCCTTTCTTCAGTTGCCATTCTATCATTTACTTGACTAAGATATCAGGTATCTCCAAACTCTCAGGCTGCAGCCAAAACCGCATTCTTTTCATTAAAGGCCAGGGTTTGATCTAACAATAGCATGATATCTCTCCAAGCGAGGTTGAAGGTTTGCCCTAGACCCTGTGGGATATCTATGTTCCTATCAGGATCATCTGAAAACTTCCCCAGGTCTGCTTTGATCTGCTTTAAATCAGAGAGGGAGAAGGGGACATGTACCCGGGTTGGGCCAAATTCCACTCCCCTACAGCTTGAAGGGGACATAACTGATAGCCTGGGGTTTTGTGGTCCTTTGGAGATTTCTTTGCTTATTTCTTTCTGGGTGGGGAGATTAGAGGATGTTTATCATTAATAGGAAGGGGAGTTAGAGGGAGGCTAGGATATGGGGGTAAGCTGAGAGGTCCTCTTGTAGTATGTAAATTGCAAGTTTTGCATAGTTGTGTATTCTCCTTCAATGAAAAGAAAGCTTGGACATAAGGTATTTCACTCCATTTTCTTCCCTCTTACAGAAAAGGTCAAGCTGCAGGATAGTATTGTACTTTGTACGTCCTGCAGGTGGCCATTTTTCCCCATCAGAGAGAGAATATTGGGGCCAGGCCATAGTGCAGAAAAAAAATGAGCCACCTCTTTTTCAGGGTTTGCAGGTCAAATTGGTCCCAATGGCTTAGGATGCATTTCAAGGGTGAGTCTGTTGATGCCTGAGTGTTTCTCATCTGAAAGACAAAACCGCCCATGGTTTTGGTTTGTTTTCTTTCTACCCCTGCCCAAGAACCCACAACGGTCCCTGGACCCTGCTGATCGAAATAGTTGCGCTCACTGATGCAGCAGCAGAAACACCAGTTTTCCTCCCAGACCACAAGGAGGACTGAGGAAGGTCAGATTTAGTGGCCCTTACCAACACATTCTTGAAAACCTGCAGCCTTGCCTGTCCTCCTAGACCACAAAGAGGACTGAGAAAAATCAGATTTAGTGGCCCTTACTGACACATTCTCAAAAACCTGTTAGAGTCCTAAGCATTCTCCTGTTAGTATTGGGACTTTACCTGTGTCCTATAAAGATGTTATGCCCCAAAAATGAAGTGGAGGGCTACACCCTGAGGGAGGAAAGGGATCTCCAGCATTGGAAGAGTGACACCTTTTGTCCTCGCTTATATGAATAGGAAGGATACAATTTCTGAGGCTCCCCATATCCTAGCTTCAGGAATAGCTTTTGTTAGATCTGCTTGTCTGAGGAGGGATCCTAAAATTCCAGATCGTCCCCCTACGATGGGGCTTTGGGCAAAAATTATGTTTTCTGGTTGGTGAGCTAAAGAAGGGTGCCTAAAGAAGGTAACAGAGTCCTGGAGTTTATACTACAAATCATTCTTACAGGAGAAACTAGAAAAGCACCAGAGACAGAGAGTGATTTTTAGAAGAGAGACTAGCCTCAGAGAAGAGAGGCGAGAGGAAGTCTGTCTGACAGGCATTAGGACCCAGGAGGCAAGGGTCAGGATAGATAGAATAGATGGGCAAGTCTCCCTTGGGCGACATGACTTTCAGAGTTCTGCTCATGGCTGCAGGGTCAACCAACTTGTTGGGACTCTGGAGCTGAATAGCTTTCCTCTCTGTTGACCCTTGGCTCAGTCCAGAAGTACAAGAAAAGCAGAAGCTGGTTCTGGGCAAACCAACGCTCCCGACTCCGAAGAGTCGGGGGTTGTTAGAGAGCCCTTTCTCAGAAAGTCTGACACACCTTGTGTCTTTAGTCTGGCAGCCATGCTAGTCTCTTTTAACCAGCTGACAGGTGCCTGGTATTTAGCCCCCGAATTTTAAGGAAAAATAGGACAGAATAGCAAGTGAAAGGGGTCCAATGGTACTCACCTCTTGGCGATAGGCAATAGTCTCACCACTTGGCGAAAGGTGATGGTCCCATCTGGGTCACCAAAATGTGCCCAGAATTGGTGGGTTCTTGGTCTCACTGACTTCAAGAATGAAGCCTCGGACCCTCGCGGTAAGTGTTACAGTTCTTAAAGATGGTGTGTCAGAGTTTGTTCCTTCAGATGTTCAGATGTGTCTGGAGTTTCTTCCTTCTGGTGGGTTCATGATCTCACTGACTTCATGACTGAAGCTGCAGACTTTCACGGTTAGTGTTACAGCTCTTAAAGGTGGTGCATCTAGAGTTGTTCATTCCTTCTGGTGGGTTCATGGTCTCACTGGCCTCAGGAGTGAAGCTGCAGACCTTTGCAGTGAGTGTTATAGTTCATAAAGGTGGCACATCCAGTGTTGTTCGTTTCTCTCGTCTGGAGTTGTTCATCCCTCCGGGTGGGTTTGTGGTCTTGCTGGCTTCAGGAGTGAAGCTACAGACCTTCACAGTGAGTGTTACAGCTCATAAAGGCAGTGTGAACCCAAAGAGTGAGCAGCAGCAAGATTTATTGCGAAGAGCAAAAAAACAAAGCTTCCACAGGCTGGAAGGGGACCCAAGCAGATTGCCGCTGCTGGCTGGGGTGGCCTGCTTTTCTTCCCTTATTTGGTCCCACCCACATCCTGCTGATTGGTCCATTTTACAGAGAGCTGATTGGTCAATTTAACAGAATCCTGCTTGGTCCATTTTACAGAGTGCTGATTGGTCCATTTTACAGACTGCTGACTGGTTCGTTTTGACAGATGGCTGATTGGTGCATTTACAAACCTTTAGCTAGACACAGATTGTTGATTGGTGTGTTTACAGTCCTTTAGCTAGACAGAAAAGTTCTCCAAGTCCCCACCCAAACCAAAAGCCCAGCTAGCTTCACCTCTCAACATCACCACAAGCCACAAGTGGCTCAGCATGAACAAGGAGACACCATTTGTTTGGGGCAAAGTAAGGAAAGAAAACAAGAGTCACTGCCTCTTCATGAAAATCTAGAGAATTATTCCAGACTTTATCCAAGACCACCAAGGTGGTACTTCTACAAGTCTGCAAGAACCACCATGCTACTGGAATTTGGTGCCCCCTAATGCAGACACAGCTTAGATCACAACACCCAAATCCTTTCAAATATCTGGAAAGCCTTCCCATAAAGGAAGGGTACAAACAAGTGCAGACTGCAAAGACTAAAATAAATACCTATCTCTTCAATGCCAAGACACTGGTGAACATCAGCAAGCATAAACACCATCCAGGAATACAAGACCTCACCAAACAAACTAAATAAAGAAGCAGAGATCAATCCTGGAGAAACAAAGATCCTGACCTTTCAGACAGATAATTCAAAATATATGTTGAGGAAACTCAAAGAAAGTCAAGACAACACAGAGGAGGAATTCAGAAATCTCTCAGATAGATTTAATTAAGGAAGTTGAAATAATTAAAAAGAAGCAGCCATTCTGGAGCTGAAAAATGCAACTGACACACTGAAGAATGCATAAGATTCTCTTAACAGCAGAAATGATCAAGCAGAAGAAAAAAATAGTGAGCTTGAAGACAGGCTATTTGAAAATACAGTTAGAGGAGACAAAAGAATAAAGAATAAAAAAGAATGAAGCACACCTAAAACACCTAGAAAATAACCTTAAAAGGGCAAACCTAAAATGTATTGGCCTTAAAGAGGAGATAGAGAAAGACATTGAGGTAGAAGGTTTATTCACAGGAATAATAACAGAGAACTTCCCAAACCTACAGAAGAATATCAATATTCAAGTAGATGAAGGTTATAGAACACTAAGTAGATTTAACCCAAAGAAGACTACCTCAAGACATTTAATAATCAAACCAGCAAAAACCAAGGATTCTAATAGCAGCAAAATAAAAGAACAAATAATATACAAAGGAGTTCTAATACATCAGGCAGCAGACTTTTCAGTGGAAACCTTACAGGCCAGGAAAGAGTGCTGATGATATAACCTTATATCTAGAAAAATCTAAAGACTTCCCCCAACACACACACAAAAAAACTTCTTATATTTGATAAATGAACTCAGTAAAGCTTCCAGATACAAAGTCAACATACCAAATCAGTATGATTTCTATACACCAACAATTAAGTAACCAAGAAAGAAATCAAGAAGGCAATCCCATATAAAAGAGTTACCAAAAAATGTGCCTCGGAATAAGTTTAACCAAGGATGTAAAAGACCTCTACAAGGAAACGTACAACACATTGATGAAAAAAAAATTGAAGATGACACAAATAAATAGAAAGACATTTCATGCTTATGGATTGGAATAATTAATATTAAAATAACTGTATTGCCCAAAGCAATCTATAGATTCAATGTAATCCCTATGAAAATACCAACTTCATTGTTTACAGAAATAGAAAAAAAAAAAAATCCCAAAATGTTTACTGAACCAAAAAAGAGCCAAAATAGCCAAAGCAGTCCTGAGCAAAAAGAACAAAGCTAGAGGCATCACAATTCTTTACTCTATATTACAAGGCTATAGTAACTAAAACAGCACAGTATTGGTATAAAAACAGACACATGGACCAATGGAACAGAATAGAGAATCCAGAAATAAGTCCACATATTTACTGTCAACTGGATTTCCTAAAAAATGCCAAGAACATACACTGGGAAAAAGATAACTTTTCAATAAATAGCGCTGGGAAAATTAGATATCCATATCCAAAAGAATGAAACTGAACCCTTATCTTTCATCATATACAAAAATCAACTCAAGATGGATTAAAGACTTAAACACAAAACCCAAAACGATTAAATACTGGAAGAAAACTAGGGAAAACACTTCAGGAGATTGGTTTAGGCTAAGACTTCAAAAGCACAGACAGCGAAAACAAAAATAGACAAACAGGACTATATATATCATTTGCTGAGGAGTGCTTTACTTCCAATTATGTGGTCAATTTTGGAATAAGTGCGATGTGGTGCTGAGA
>NW_016803692.1:819694-834396 GCF_001698545.2 Rhinopithecus bieti | reverse complement strand
TCAGTTCCCCTGGCTAGGAAAACGGATCCCCTTCCCCCTTGCGCTTCCAGGTGAGGCGATGCCTCGCCCTGCTTCAGCTCTCGCTGGTCAGGCTGCAGCAGCTGACCAGCACCGATTGTCCGGCACTCCCTAGTGAGATGACCCCAGTACCTCAGTTGAAAATGCAGAAATCACCGGTCTTCTGTGTCGCTCGTGCTGGGAGTTGGAGACTGGAGCTGTTCCTATTCGGCCATCTTGCTCCGCCCCCCCAGGACTATATATATCAAACTAAAAAGTTTCTGCACAGCAAAGGAAACAATCAACATAGAGAAGAGACAGTCTGTTGAATGGAAGAAAATATTTGTAAACTATTTCTCTGACAAGGAGCTAATATTCAAAATATAGAAGGAACTAAAATAATTCAACAGTAAATAATAATGACAATCCTGTTTAAAAAAAAGTGGGTAAAAGCTGGGCATGGTAGCTTATGCCTGTAATCCTAGCTACTTGGGAGGCTGAGGCAGGAGGACTGCTTGAGGCTGGGAGTTAAAGACCAGCATCTGCAACAGAGAAAGAAACTGTCTGTAAAGAAAAAAAAAATTAAATTATCTAGGCATGGTGGTGTGCACCTGTAGTCCCAGCTACTCAGGAGGCTGAAGTAGGAAGATCACTTGAACCTAGGAGTTTGAGGCTGCAGTGAGCTATGATTGTGCCATTGCACTCCACCCTGGGCAACACAGCAATATCCTCTCTCAAAAAAAGTGGAGAAAAGACATAAATAGACATTTCTCAAAAGAAAACACATAAATGGCCAACAGATATGTGAAAAATTGTTCAACATCACTAATCATCAGAGAAATGCAAATCTAAACCACAATGAGATATCATGTTATCCCAATTACAATGGTTACTATTGAAAAAAAAAAAAAATGGGCCAGGCACAGTGTCTCACTCCTGTAATCCCAGCACTTTGGAGAGCCCGAGGAGGGTGGATCGCTTGAGGTCAGGAGTTCAAGACCAGCTTGGTCAACATGGCAAAACCCCATCTCTACTATAAACACAAAAATTAGCCAGGCGTGGTGGCATGCACGTCTAATCCCAGCTACTTGAGAGGCTGAGGTAGAATTGTTTGAACCCAGGAGGCGGGAGTTGCAATGAGCCTAGCTCGCACCATTGCACTCCAGCCTAGGCAACAAGAGTGAAACTCCATCTCAGAAACAACAATAACAACAAAAAAATAAAATAGCAGGTGCTGGTGAGGATGTGGCGAAAAGGGAACTCTTATACACTGTTGGTAGGAATGTAAATTAGTACGGCAAAGGGGTATGTTGTATGTTTATTGGACTATTCATAAAAGCAAATATATAGAATCAATCTAAGTGTTTATCATGGGTGAATGGATAAAGAAAATGTGGTATATATACATAATGGGATATGATTTGGCCATAACAAAGAATGAAGTCATGTCATTTGCAGCAACATGGATACAACTAAAGGTCATTGTGTTAAGTGAAATAAGCTAAACACAAAAAGATAAATTTTGCATGTTCTCACTCATATATGGGAGCTAAAACAGTTTACCTTATGGAAATAGAAAATGGAATAACTAGTACCAATAGTCATTCCACTATAGTTAGCAACAATGTATCATATATTTCAAAGTAGCTTGAAGAGAGAACTTGAAATATTCCCAACACATATAAATGACAAATACTCAAGGTGATGGATACCCTAAATGCCCTGACTTGATCATTATACCTTCTATGCATGCAGCAAAATATCACATGTATCCCATTCGTATGTAAAATATCATGTATCAATTTTTAATTACTATGCGCTCCAGTGATTTCACTTCTGGATACATACTCAAAAGAATTGAAAGCAAGGTCTCAAAGAGATATCTGTACACCTGTGTTCATAGCAGCATGTTTTACAATAGCTAACAACATGGACGCAATCCAGGTTTCCATCAACAGCTAAATGGATACACAAATGTAGTGTATACATATAGAGTGGAATAATATTTAGCCTTAAAAAGGAAGAAAAATCTAATATATGCTACAACACCAATGAACCTGAGGACATTATGCTAAGTGAAATAAGCCAGTCACAAAAAGATAAATACTGTGTAAGTCCACCTACCTGAGACAATTAGTGTAGTCAAATTTTTAGAGACAGAAAGTAGAATGATGATTGCCAAGGGCTGAGGGAGAGGGACAATGGAGAGATGTTGTTTAATGGGTATAGAGTTTCAGTTTTACAAGATGTAAAGAGTTCTGGAGATTAATGATGGTGATGGCTGCTCAACATTATGAATGTAATTAATTCCATTGAACTGTACATGTGAAATGGTTAAGATCATAAATTTTGTTATGTGTATTTAACACAATTTTTAAAGATTGAAAATAATAAATAAAATCACAACTGAAGGTAATAAGTTCTTATTTCAGTGCTTGAAGGTGGATTACTACTATCCTGAATCTATCCATTTCTCTCCAATTCCAGTTCTATTGCCACCATTTTTGCCTAAGCCAGCCTTATTTCCCATCTGGACTACTGTAATAGCCTCCAACTTGGTGACCTGCAACCTTCTCTGTATTTCTGTCTTCTTTTCACCTATCCAACTCCCATGTATTTTTTGAGCTTCAATGGAAATGTCAGTATCTCAAAACCTTTCCTGACCACTCTTGTTGTAGATAAATTATGACCCATGTGGTAGGTAGAATAATGACCTCCCCTACCCAAAATGCTCTAATCCATGGAAAGTGGATCATGTTCCATTACATGGAAAAGAAGGAAATAAAATTGCAAATGAAAGCAAGGTTGCCAACCAACTGACCTTAAAATAGATTATCCTGGACTATCCAGGTGGGTACAATGTAATCACTCAGCTGCGGAAAAGGGAGCAGAAGAGGATCAGAGTAAATATGAAAATAACTCTGCCCACCATCGTTAACTTTGAAGATGAATGAACAGGGTCGCAAGCCAAGCAATGCACATGACCTCTAAAAGGCGGAATGAACAAGAAAACAGTTTTTCCCCTAGATCCTCCAGACACTGTGATTTTAGTCCAGTGAGCCCCACTTTGGGTTTCTAATGTCCAGAACTTTAAGATAATAAATGTATGTTCTTTTAAGCCATAAAGTTTGTGGCAGTTTGTGACAGCAGCACTTGAAAACTAGCACATCCCTTTAGTATAAATTATCATAGGACAACTTGGGGTGAACTTGTTCAAATTGTAAATTACACTAGTTATTTGGCCAATATCTCTATGTTTACAAAGTGTATTTCCACTCTGCCCTGCTCATAACTGGCTTAGGACATTGCCTGGTACATAGTAGGCTCTCTACAAATATTTGTTGAGTTAATGAACTGTATTGTAGCAAAATATTCTGACCCCATGCAACCAAAACAATTGCACTCCAAGAAATGTACAATTCAGCCCAAAAACTGAAGTTCCTGTGGCTAAATGATGTGTGTGAGTCCGTATGTATTTTTTATTAATCACTTTAAAAACAGAAATACTTCAATTTATAACTATTAAGACAATGCAACAATGAGTGAGAAATATTTAGGAAAGGCAAAGAAGATCCAATATACATATATGTCACCAAAGAATATGATCAAAGCAGAGGAACAGAACAAATACTATAAGCTGTAACTAAAATTTCTTTAAAATATTGAAACTATATCTTGAAAGGATACACTATGACATCTGAAGATGTCAGCTTAGAACAACCTTAGGTATATATTAGTAATTATGAAATATTTTAATTCTATCCATCTCTATGTCCTTTAGAAACATCATTCTTAGGGTGGAATAAAAGAAATAAATACAAATATAAGAAAAACTGTGCGTGGAGGTGGAGAAAGATGGTGAAATAGAAAGTTCCACTGATTGTCCCCCTAACAAGGACAGCAATTTAACAACTACACAGATCAACAACAAAAAAAACACCTTCATAAGAACTAAAAATCAGGTAAGCCCCTCATAGTGCATGGTTTTAACTTTACATTGCTGAAAGAGGCACTAAAAACAATAGAAAAACAGTCTTGACTCACCAATGACACCCCTCTCACCCCAGCAGTAGTGGCTTGGTGCAGAAAGTGTCTCTGGATGCTGAGGGAGGGAGAACACAGCAATTGTGAGGCATCAAACTCAGAGCTGTCTCGTTAAAGCAGAAAGGAAAACCAGACCAAACACAGCTGACACCCATCCAAGGAGGGAGCATTTAAAATAGCCCAAAACAGTGGCAAATCACTGATCCTAGCAATCCAAACTGGAGTTCTCACAAACCTGGCCACTGCAGGCTAAACTGCTCTGGGTCTCTAAGTTAACTTGAAAGGTAGTCTAGGCCATAAGGACTGCAACTCTTACATGAGTCCTAGTGCTAAACTGGGCTCAGAGACAGTATGCTGGTATGTGTGTGTTGGCTGGGGCTGGGGGTGGGTAAGGGGATACAACCTATTAAAACACCAGCTGGAATAGCTAAGGGAGTGCTGGCACCACCCCTCACCTAACCCCAGGCTGCAAAACTACAGTCTTCAAAAGAGACCCCTTCCTTCCACTTAAGGAGAGGAGAGGGAAGAGTGGGGAGGACTTTATCTTGCATCTTGGATATCAGCTCAGCCACCACAGGACAGGGCACTGATCAGACTTGTGAGGCCCTCATTCCAGGGCCTAGCTCCCAGAAAACATTTCCGGACCCACACTGGGCCAGAAGGGAACCTGCTGCCTTGAAGGGAGGGACCTAGTTCTGGCAGCATTCATCAACTGCTGAATAAACTGAAGAACCTATGGGCCCTGAATAACCAGCAGTGATATCCAGGTACTATGTCAAGGGCCTTGGGTGACCCTCTGAGACATGCTGGCTTCAGGTGAGACTCAACACATAACCAGTTGTGGTGGCTATGGGATGAAACTCCTTCTGCTTGAGAAAAGTAGAGAGAAAAATAAAGTGGACTTCGTCTTGCACTTTACGTACCAGCACGGCCGCAGGTGGGTAGAGAACCAAGTGAGCCCTTGAGGTTCCCAATTCCAGGACTTGCACCTTGGATGGCATCTCTGGACCTGCCCTGAGCCAGAGAGGAGCCCATTGCCCTGAAGGGTGAGGCCAGCCAGGCAACATTCACCACAAGCTGACTTAAGAGCCCTTAAAAAGAACATCAGCCGTAGTCTGGCAGTATTCCCCAGGGCCTATGGTGGCAGTGGCTATAGGATGAAGCTTCTCTGTCTTTGGAAAGGGAAGGGAAGAGTGGAAAGAGCTGTGCTTCATGGTTTGAGTGCCAACTCAGCCACAGTACAATAAAACACCAGGTAGACTAGGGTTTTTCTCTCTAGTCCCTAACTCCTAGATAGCACCTCTGGACCTGCTTGGGACCTGGAGGAACACACCACCAAGAAGGGAGGGGTACAGTGTGGCTGGCTTTCTCAGGGCCTTCAGTAAACATAGGCAGTAGCTAGGGAGTAGTTACAGCAGGTCTTGGGGACGATCCATGCTGTGCTGGCTTCAGGTCTCACCCAGCACAGTTACAGTGGTGGTAGCCACAGGGGTGCTTGTGTCACTCAACTCCCAGCTGTAGGTGACTTAGCACAGAGAGAGAGAGAGACTCTATGTGTGGGACAAAGCAAAGGAAGAGAACAAGGGTCTCTCCCTGGTAATCCAGAGAATTCTCCCAGATCTTGTCGAAGACCATCAAGGTGTTACCTCTATGAATCTGAAAGAACCATAGTGTTACTGGGCTTGAGGTGCCCCGTAAAGTAGATATAGCCAGATTACAATACCCAAGACTTCAAATATCTAGAAATCCTTCCCAAGAAGGACAGGTACAAAAAAGCCCAGAGAGTGAAGACTACATAAATACCTAACTCCTCAATGCCCAGACACCAATAAACATCTGCTAACATCAACACCATCCAGGACAACATGACCTCACCAAATAAATTAAATGAGCCACCAGGGACCAATCCTGGAGAAACAGACATATCTGTACTTTCAGAGAGAATTCAAAATAGCTTTATTTAGGAAACTCAAAGAAATTGAAGACAACACAGAGAAGAAATTCAGAATTATACCAGATAAATTTAACAAAGACAATTAAATAATTAAAAAGAAAAAAGCAGAAATTCTGAAGCTGGAAAATGTAATTAATATACTAAAGAGTACATCAGAGTCTCGTAAAAGCAGAACTGATCAAGCAGAAGAAAGATTTAGTGAGCTTAAAGACAGGGTATCTAAAAATACACAGAGTAAACAAAAGAAAAAACCATTAAAAACAATGAAGCACACCTACAGGATCTAGAAAATAGCCTCAAAAAGGCAAATCTAAGAGTTTGTGGCCTTAAAGTGGAAGTAGAGAAAGAAATAGAGGTAGAAAATTTTTTCAAAGGGATAATAACAGAAGACTTCCCAAACCTAGGGAAACAAATCAATATCCAAGTACGAGAATGCTACAGAACACTAAGCAGATTTAACCCAAAGAAGACTACCTCAAAGCATTTAATAATCAAGCTATCAAAAAACAAGGATGAAGAAGGAATCCTAAAAGCAGCAAGAGAAAGAAAACAAATAATATACAATGGAGCTCCAATACGTCTGGCAGCAGACTCTTCAGTGGAAATCTTGCAGGCCAAGAGAGAGTGGCATGACATATTTAAGGTGCTGAAGGAAAGAACTTTTACCCTAAAAGAGCATATTTGGTGAAAATATCCTTCACACATGAAAGAGAAATAAAAACTTTCCCAGAAAGAAAAACTAAAGCTGAGGGATTTCATCAACCCCAGACCTGTCCTATAAGAAATGCTAAAGGGAGTGCATCAATCAGCAAGAAAGAATGTTAATGAGTTACAGGCAATCACCTGAAGGTACAAAGCTCACAGATAACAGTAGTACACAGAAAAACACAGAATACGATAACACTGTACCTGTGGTGTATAAACTACTCTTATCCTAAGTAGAAAGACTATGATGAATGAATCACAGATAATAACTACAACAACTTTTCAAGACATAAACAGTACAATAAGATACAAATAGAGACAACAAAATGTTAAAAAGCATAGGACAAAGTTAAGGCATAGAGTGTTATTAGTTTTCTTTCTGCTTGTTTGTTTCATGCAAACAGTGTTGAGTTGTTATCAAGTTAAAATAATAGGTTATAAATATTTGCAAGCTTCAAGATAACCTCAAATCAAATGATGTCCAATGGATACACAAAAAATAAAAAGCAAGAAACTAAATCATATCACCAGAGAAAATTACCTTCACTAAAGGAAGAAAGGAAAAAAGAAAGAAGGAAGAGAAGACTACAAAACAACCAGAAAACAAATAACAAAATGGCAGGAGTAAGTCCTTACTTACAATAATAACATTGAACGTAAACGGACTAAAATCTCCAATCAAAACAATAAACATACTTCACTTATAAAATCACATATAGACTGAAAATAAAGAGATGGAAAAAGATAGCCCATGTCAAGGGAAACCAAAAGAGCAGGAGTCACTATACTTATATCTGACAAAATAGATTTCAAGACAAAAACTATAAAAGAGACAAAAAAGATCATTATATAATGATAAAGGAGTCAATCCAGCAATAGAATATGACAAGTTTAAATATATATATGCACCCAACACTGGAGCACCCAAATATATAAAACAAATATTATTAGAGCTAAGAGAGAGACAAGCCCCAATACAATAATAGCTGGAGATTTTAACACCCCACTTTCAGCACTGGATAGATCCTCCAGACAAAAACTAACAAAGAAACATTGGACTTAAATCTGTACTACAGGGCAAATGGATCTAATAGATATTTACAAAACATTTCATCCAACAACTGCAGAATCCACATTCTTTCCCTCAGCACATGGATTATTATAAAGGATGGATTATATGTTAGATCACAAAACAAGTCTTAAAACGTTCAGAAAATTGAAATAATATCAAGCATCTTCTCTGACCACAATGAAATAAAACTAGAAATTAATAACACGCAGAATTTTGGAAACTATACAAATACATGGAAATTAACAATATGCTCCTGAATGGCAATGGGTCAATGAAGAAATTAAGAATAAAATTGAAATATTTATTTAAGCAAATGATAATGGAAACACAATGTACCAAAACTTATTGGATACAGTGAAAACATACTCAGAGGGAAGCTTGTAGCCATAAGTGCCTCCAAAGTTCAAATAAACAATCTAATGATACCTCTTAAAGAACCAGGAAAGCACAGGAAAGCAACCACAAAATTAGTAGAATAAAGGAAATAATAAAGATCTGAACAGAAATAAATGAAATTGGAATGAAGAAATCAACACAAAAGATCAATGAAATTTAAAAAAAAAACAGCTTTTTTGAAAAGTTCAACAAAATTGATATATCTTCAGCCATACTTAGAAGAAAAGATTGAAGATGCAAATAAAATCAGAAATGAAAAAGGAAACATTACCACTGATACTGCAGAAACTCAAAGCATTATTAGTGGCTACCATAAGCAACTATGTGCCAATAAATTGGAAAATCTAGAAGAAATGAACAAATTCCTAGACATACACAACCTACCAATACTGAACAATGAAGAAACCCAAAACCTGAATAAATCAACATCAAATAATGAGATTGATGCCATAATAAAAAATCTCTCAGTAAAGAAAAGTCCAAGACTTGATGGCCTCACTGCTGAATTCTACCCAAACATTTACAGAAGAACTAATACCAATCCTATTCAAACTATTCCAAAAAATAGAGGAGGTGAGAATAGTTTTAAACTCATTCCATAAGGCCAGTATTACTTTGATACCAAAACCAGACAAAGACACATAAAAAAATGAAAACTACAGCCCAATATATCTGAAGAATATTGATGCAAACATGCTCCACAAAATACTAGCAAACCTAACTTAATACATTAGGAAGATCATCATCATGATGAAGTGGGATCCATTCCTGGGATGGTTCAACATATACAAATCAATCAATGTGATACATCATATCAACAAAATGAAGGATAAAAACCATATGATCATTTCAATTGATGCTGAAAAATCATTTGATAAAACTCAACATCCCTTTATGATAAGAACTCTCAAAAAATGAGTATGGAAGGAACATACCTCAAAATAATAAAAGCCATATACAACAGGCCCATGGGTAGTATCATATGGAATGGGGAAAAATTGAAAGCCTTTTTTCTAAGATCTGAAATATGACAAGTATGCCCACTTTCACCAATGTTATTCAACATAATACTGGAAGTGCTAGGTAGAGAAATCAGACAAGAGAAAGATATAAAGGGCATCCAAACTGAAATGGAAGAAGTAAAATTATCCTTGTTTACAGACGATAGAATCCTATATTTGGAAAAACAAGATTCCAGAGAAAAACTATTAGAACATATAAACAAATTCAGTAAAGTTGCAGCATACAAAATCAACATACAAAAATCCATAGCACTGCAATTTCACAACAGTGAACAATCTTAAAAAGAAATAAAAAAGTAATCCCAAATACAACAGCCACAAATAAAATTAATTACCTAGGAATTAACCAAAGAAGTGAAAGATATCTACAATCAAAAGTACAAAACAATGATGAAAGAAATTGAAGAGGACACCAAAAATGAAAAATATTCCATGTTCATAAATTAGAATAATTTGTATTTTTAAAATGTCCATACTACAGAAAGCAATCTACAGATTCTGTGTAATCCCTATCAAAATACCAATGACATTCTTCAAAGTAATAGAAAAAAAAATCCTAAAATTTATATGGAACCACAAAAGATCCAGAATAGTCAAAACTATCCTTAAGCAAAAAGAACAAAACTGGAAGAATCACATTACCTGATTTCAAATTATACTACAGAGCTATAGTAACTAAAACAGCATGGCACTGGCCAAAAACAGAAATGTTGACCAATTGAATAGACTACAGAACTCAGAAACAAAACCTTACACCTATGGTGAACTCATTTTCAGCAAAGGTGTTAAGAACATAAACTGCAGAAAAGACAGTCTTTTCAATAAATGGTGCTGGGAAAACTAGATATCCATATGCAGAAGAATGAAACTAGATCCCTATCTCTTGTCATATACAAAAATAAAATCAAAGTGCATTAAAGACTTAAACCTAAGACCTCTAACTATGAAACTACTACAAGAAAATATTGGGGAACCACTTTAGGACATTGGTTTGGGCAAAAGTTCCTTGAGCAATACCCCACAAGCACAGGCAACTGAAGCAAAATTGGACAAACGGAATCACATCAGGTTAAAAAGCTTCTGCACAGCAAAGGAAACAACAAAATTACAACACAATCCACAGGATGGAGAAAATATTCACAAACTACCCATTTGACAAGAGATTAATAACCAGAATATATAAGGAGTTCAAACAACACTACAGGAAAAAAATCTAATAATCCAATCAGGGATCAAAATATTTGAATAGGCATTTCTCAAAGGAAGACATACAAATGCCAAATAGGCACATGAAAAGGCATTGACATCACTTATCATCACAGAAATGCAAACCAAAACTACAAAGAAGTATCATCTCACCCCAGTTAAAATGGCTTTTATTCAAAAGTCAGACAATTACAAATGCTAAGAAGGATGTATAGCAAAGGGAAGCTTCATACACTGTTGGTGGGAATTTAACTTAGTACAACCACTATGAAAAAGAGTGGGGAGGTTCCTCAAAAAACTAAAACTTGAGCTACCATATGATTCAGCAATCTCACTGTTGGGTATATACTGAAAAGAAAGGAAATCAGTGTATTGAAAAGATATCTGCACTCCCATGTTTGCTACAGCATGGTTCACAATAGCTAAGATTTGAAAGCAACCTAAGTGTCCAACAGCAAATGAATAGAAAAGAAAATGTAACACATATACACAATGGAGTACTATTCAGCCTTAAAAAAAAATTAGATCCTGTCATTTGCAACAACATGGATGGAACTGGAAATCATTATGTTAAGAGAAATAAACCAGACACACAAAAACAAACATTGCATGTTCTCACTTATTTGCGGGATCTAAAAATCAAAACAATTGAACTCATGGACATAGATCATAGAAGGATGGTTACCAGAGGCTGGGAAAGGTAGTGGGAGGCAGGGGGAAGGGGAGAAGTGGGGATGGTAAATGGATACAAAAAATAAAAATGAATAAGACCTACTATTTGATAGTACAACAGGGTAAATATAGTCAATAATAACTTAATTGTACATTCTTAAATAACCAAGACAGTGTAATTGGATTGTTTGTAACACAAAGTATAAATGTTTGAGAGGATGGATACCCCCATTGTCTATGATGTGCTTATTTCACATTGCATGCCTGTATCAAAACATCTTATGTACCCCATAAATATACACACCTACTATGTACTCACAAAAAAAAATAAAATAAAATAAAAGAAAACAGAATAAGAAAAAGTCTTTTAGTTCTCAATTTGAATTGAAATTATCAGTATAAACTCATGAGGCATTTAAATGCTAAAGGTAGATACACACGCATATATTTCCTAGATCAGTCCACTAAAATGTATAGAAACTATGGCCAATCCAGAATCAATGAGCACCCCTGGGGCCCAGACTGGTGTCATCATATAATTTCCCTTTAAAATAAACCATAACCTTTTAAAGCAATGGCTAATTTCAGGCCAGGGACAATAAATGTACAAGATTGACCTGGAATATCTTTACATACCAGATAGCAAGAAAATTGTCAAAGACTATCAGGGTGTTATCAAAAACAAAATAAAACTCAGGAGACAACTTAAAAATGGAATCCAACAGTTCCAAGATAGAAAATTTTGAGCTTTAATAATGCTAATATTGCAATGGATTGAAATCCATAAATTATGCTTAAATTCATCCATGAGTTAACAATAATATTTATGAACAAAAACACACATTTTATCACCATCTGGGAATGACAAGAAATTGATTCATTATCTTGAAAACTGAACAAACAAAGGAAAAAGACCAAGAATGTATCCTGTTTTCTCTATGTGAACTGTACCAATGGGTAACCAAACAGTAGATAAGGGGAAGTATATTTTTATAAAATTATTACAGCTAATAAGTATAAGCAACTTGAAAAAATTAGAATACAACCCTGTATAATGAATTAAGAGATCCAGGTATAAGCATCAATAGCTGTTAACAACAATAGCCAAAAAAGAGCAAAAACCAGACATCATGTCTCCTGATAAAAGAATGTAATACCACCTATAATACAGACAAAAGATTAAACCCCAATATCAATCAGTCTCTTGGTCCAAATTCCAATTTGCAGGAAATGTAAAGGATAGGGTGTCACGTAGACCTGTTTCATAAGTATGTAATCAAGAAACTCTGCCTGTGGGAAATTCTCCAAGCCCAGTTCTTTGAAAGATGGGAGAGAGATAGGGATGGGGAGAGACAGAGAGAGAGAGATAGAGAGAGAGGAGAGGGTGAAAGAGAGAGGGAGAGAGGGAGAGATGGGGGAGGAAAGAAGAAGAAGATGAAGAAGAAGAAGAAGAAGAAGAAGAAGAAGAAGAAGAAGAANAGGAGGAAGGAGAAGAAGGAGAAGAAGGAGAAGGAGAAGAAGGAGAAGAAGACGAAGAAGAAGACGAAGAAGAAGAAGAAGAAAAGAAGAAGAAGAAAAGAAGAAGAAGAAGAAGAAGAAGAAGAAGAAAGGAGAAGAAGAAGAAGGGGAGGAGAAGGAGGAGGGAGAAGAAGGAGGAAAGAAGAAGGAGGAGGAGGAGAAGCAGGAGGAGGAAGAGGAGGAAAGAAGAAAGAAGAAGAGGAGGAGGAGAAGGGGAAGGAGGGGAGGAGGGAGCGGAGGGGGAGGAGGAGGAGAAGAAGAGGGAGGAGGGGGAGAAGGGGAGAAGATGAAGGAGGTGGAGGGGGAGGAGGAGGAGGGGAGGGAGAAGGAGGAAGAAGGAGAAGAAGAAAGAAAAGGAGGGAAGAAGGAAAAAGAGGAAGAAGAAGAAGAAAGAGAAAAGGAGGAGGAGGAGGAAGAAGAGGAGAAGGAAAAGGAGAAGGAGAAGGAAAAGAGACAAATTATAAAATTTTAATTGCATAATAAAAGTGACATAAAAGGCAAATCAATTTTTTTAATGGGCAAGACTAAACTGTAGTGTTTAAGGAAGCACAGCTGTGTAATAAACGATAAAGATTTCAAAAAAAGTGATGACTGCAGAAGTCAGGAAAATAACTACTTTTGGAAGGAGGATGAGACTGTGATGAGGAGAAGGTATTGGGGTTTCTGTAAATGTTCCAATTTCTTTGTCCCAGATGGTGGTTACAATAATGTTCACCTTATGATAATTTGCTAATTATGTATTTTAGTGTGGTTTCTTATACCTGCATTTTATTTTACAATAAAAGATTTAAAATACTCATGCTCTTTTTAAGAACACAGACAACAAAGAAATGGAGAAGCAACATTTTAATCCCTGAATGGGTTAGGCAGGTATCTTGCAAGACATCAATTATGACCAAAAGCTAGTAAGAAAACTACCTAAAGAAAAATAAAAATTTTTCTGCCTAGCCCCATGACATTATTCTGGAATAAATACCTCAGACTTTGGGAAACACATTGTTGCATCCATTTATGTCTAATATCTTGCACTGATGGGTAGATATATGGGAAGAATAACCTAGCAGGTAGAATGTGAGATTTTTCCAAATAATCGTGGTCATTTTGCCTGGTAGGTGAAGAAAAAAGAAAGACTAAATAAACCTAACCTAAGGCAAGCAGAAGGAAAGAAACAATAATGATAAGAGTAGAAATTAGTTAAGCCAATCGAAAAATATGGAAAATCAATGGAACAAAGAGCTGGGTCTTAGAAAAGATCCAAAAAATTGACACACTTTCTCAAGACTGATAAAAATTACCAGTACCAATGATTAAACAGAGGATATGACTTACAGATTTTGCAGACATCAAAAGGACAATAAGAAAATACTATGAACAACCCCACTTACATTGATGCAATAATTTACAAAAAGGGACTAATTCCTCAAAAACACAAGCAACAAAATTGACCCAATATAAAATAGACAATTTGAATAGCCCTATAACTATTAAGGCAATCGCATTCACGATTTTAATACTCCCAAAAAGAAATCTCCAGGTCCAAATGGTTTCACTGGAGAATTCCACCAAATATTTAAAGAAAACTAACGTCAATTCTATGCAATACCTTTCATAATATATGAGACGAGGGTACACTTCTACATTCATTTTATAAAGCAAGTGCTACCCTGATACAAAAAACAAACTAAATAGCATAAGAGCAAACAAAGAAACTACACACCAATATCCTCAAAAATATAGATACAGAAATTCTTTTTTCTTTTATTATACTTTAAGTTCCAGGGTACATATGCACAATGTGTAGGTTTGTTATATATGTATACATGTGCCATGTTGGTGTGCTGCACCCATTAACTCATCATTTACATTAGGTATATCTCCTAATGCTATCCCTCCCCCCTCCTCCCTCCCCACAATAGGACCCGGTGTGTGATGCTCCCCTTCTATGTCCAAGTGATCTCATTATTCAATTCCCACCTATGAGTGAGAACATGTGGTATTTGGCTTTCTGTTCTTGCGATAGTTTGCTGAGAATGATGGTTTCCAGCTGCATCCATGTCCCTACAAAGGACACGAACTCATCCTTTTTTATGGCTGCATAGTATTCCATGGTGTATAT
>NW_016803692.1:802009-817663 GCF_001698545.2 Rhinopithecus bieti | reverse complement strand
ATGAACTTCCATTCACAATAGCTTCAAAGAGAATAAAATACCTAGGAATCCAACTTACAAGGGATGTAAAGGACCTCTTCAAGGAGAACTACAAACCACTGCTCAGTGAAATAAAAGAGGACACAAACAAATGGAAGAACATACCATGCTCATGGATAGGAAGAACCAACATTGTGAAAATACCATACTGCCCAAGGTAATTTATAGATTCAGTGGCATCCCCATTAAACTACAAATGACTTTCTTCACAGAATTGGAAAAAAACTGCTTTAAAGTTCATATGGAACCAGAAAAGACCCCACATTGCCAAGACAATCCTAAGCCAAAAGAACAAAGCTAGAGGCATCACACAACCTGACTTCAAACTATACTACAAGACTACAGTAACCAAACCAGCATGGTACTGGTACCGATACAGAAATTCTTAACAAAATATTACCAAATAGAATTTAATAATATGTAAAAACAATTATACATTATAACAAAGTGTGGTTTATTTCAGGGATGCAAGGCTGGTTCGATATTCAACAAATCAATCAGAGTAGTCTACCACATTAACAAGTTAAAGAAAAATTGCACATTATTATATCAATCAATGCAGAAAAGACATTTTACAAAATCCATTTATGACAAAACCTTTAAGAAAAATAGGAATAGAGGAGAACTTCCTCAACTTTATCCACAAAGAGCATCTACTAAAAAGCATATAGTCTATATTACATTTGACAGTGAGAGACTGAATGCTTCCCCTCTAAAATCAGGAGCAAGGCAAGGATGTTCATTCTCACTACTCTTATTCAACATAGTACTGAAAGCTCTAGACAGTGCAATAAGGCAAGAAAACAAAATAAAAGGCATACATATTGGAAAGGAAGAAATAAAACTAGCCCTATTTGCACATGACATGATTGTCTACCAAGAAAATCTCAAGAAATTTACAAAACCTCCCAGAACTAACATGTGAGCTCAGAAAGCTCAGAGGATACAAGATAAACATACCAAAAAATCAATTGTATATCTGTAATAAATAGTAATAAATATGTCAACATTATAATTGAAGTACAATACTACTTAATTGATCAAAAAATGAAATATTTAGGAATAAATCTAAGAAAATACGTATAGGACTATATGTTGAAAACTTCAAAACCCTGATAAAACAAACCAAAGCAAATCTAAAAAATGGAGCAATATATCATGTTTATGTATAGGAAAACTCAACAAATTAATATATAGGTTGAACACAGTTCTTACCAGACCCCTAGCAAGATTTTTTGTACATATAGAAAAGAGCTTTCTAAAATTTACATGGAAAAGCAAAGAAATAGAACAGCTAAAACAATTTTCTTAAAAAAAAAAAAAGAGTAAATTGTGAAGAATCAATATAACCAATTTCAAGACTTTTATTATATAGCTATAGTAATCAAATTGAATGAACCTGCCTCACTGTTACTCTGATCTTTCCTATTTCAAGAAATGGCAACCATTTCTGATTAAAGTGACTTCTCCCTGTTACATGTATTTCTAATAGACATTAATAGCACATTACACATATTAGATCCATTAAGTGAAACACACATCAGCAAATTTGTGTGCTGCATGACTCGAATGGAGCAGACATGATAGCATACTTGATTAAAATACTGGGTAAAAATGCTTGTATCCAAGAAATCTCTAGTACAGCTTTCATTTAGTTTATGTATATATAAATTATATTAACTGCTTTGGTTTCTAAGTGTTTACGTGTGATGCTACAGTGATTTTCAGCAGCATGTACCTCTACTACATTTTTCATGCCACTACAGACTAGATATGTCTTCAAAGCATAAATTTAACAGCCGAATTTTATCTAATCTTCTGGCTGCTATCTATAAACCAAACACTTCAATAATGTTTTCTACATTCAAACAAAACTACTACAGTTTTTGCATTGGAAATCTTAAAGACAAAACTAGGCTTTAATTGCATTCTTGCTGATCCTGATTATTTGAAAAGCATACCAAAGTTTACTTATAGTAAATGCTTAAATTTTATTTTATTTGCATTTGTTTTAAGGCCAGAGATTTATTGAAACAATATCAAAAAAACATTTTTAAACTTTAGTAAATACAGTATCTCATTTTATAAAGCAAAATACTCGAAATTTGTGCCAGTTTTCCTGTGGTTTGTAAAATCTGGTGTACAGTATGTTTGGTGAGTAAAGCCAAATCATTGGGACAGAAAATACAGTCCCAAGCTAATACATCACTTTACCATCTAGCATTTATAAAACACATAGGAGGAAGCAGGAAAACAGTGCTAGGCACGTTTTACATTTTAAGGTAGCAAATAGATTGAAACATTCTCTTAAAGTTAGCTATCTTTCTCTGAAATAAACAAATACTCATTTAAAAAAAAACAAAAATAGGAAATTTCTTGAAAATGACATGAAAGCAATTGCAACAGAGGTCTATCTGTGATGATTTTCTGTTTCCTGAATAGGGAAAAGTGGAACATATTCCTACTGTCACAATCTCTTTTAGCTATGTGACTTCAGTCACACATATATTTAAAAAACAGAATTTCAAACACTTAGTTAAGCCTTACAACACAAGCCTAAGCCCATGGCATTCTTACTCCCTGATTTTTTCATGCCAGGACATTATTTGAAATACATTGTTTGACCTAGTTACAGACATTCTGATGGGCAGCACTAGGAGGTTGTCAAGTTTATTAATTATTTCTCCCTTTTTTCCTAAGACATTTTATGCTGATTTCCTTCTGATTTCCAAAAGTCACCTTTTTGCAAGAGACTACAATTTCCTCTGTTAATTGTGTGTGTGTGTATGTTTGTTTGTTTATTTATTTATTTATTTATTTATTTATTTATTTATTTTTGAGGCAGAGTGTCACTCTGTCACCATGCTGTAGTGCAGTGGCACAATCTCAGCTCACTGCAACCTCTGCCTCCCGGGTTCAAGCTATTCTCCTGCCTCAGCCTCCCCAGTAGCTGGGACTACAAGCATGAGCCACCATGCCCAGCTAATTTTTCATTTTTGGTAGAGATGGCGTTTCACCCTTGGCCAGGATGGTCTCAATCTCTTGACCTCATGATCCACCTATCTCGGCCTCCCAAAGTGCTGGGATTACAGGCGCGAGCCACCGCACCAGATCAACTCTGTATATTATTAACTAAACTCACAAACTTAATGTTCCAAGTAACTTGTAACACTGATCAGCATGTTATGAAGTCACTAGATGTGTATTGAAACCTGTTTCTAACTTGAGTTGTCATCTTGTAATAATCAGATAACTAAACTCAATACATAATCTAATGATCACACTCATTTCATAAATTCATCTAGCCTAAACGTTGGCTATGAATCACTCTACTTGTCAAGACACACTGATTAAAGTAAGAAGGATATCATATGTGACAAGGAATGTGTCTAAATATAAAATATTCACTGTTTTATATTATCAGGTATGATTCTTCACCAAAATCAGCAAAGCCTGCCTGAATTTAATTCCCCTGAGGGCAAGATCTTTATCTCATTCACCACTCTATCCCCAGCACCTAAAACAGAGTCTGGCACATATCAAGGGTTCATTACATATGCACCAGTTAAATGACTTACTAGTGAATTAATAAATGAAATCTATGATGATTGATAACTGTATCGATAATGCCTCATGTAAATACTTAAAACTTTAATGCATAGAGAGACAGCATGGAATGGCTGTGAGTTTTAAAAATTTTGTAAATACCCAGAGTGAATGAAAATGTAGAAAAATAAAAGAGGAGCTATCATCTGCTGCCAGTGAAAATGTAAATTGATAAATTTGTGTAGGATAATTTACAATATATGCTGTACGTTTACATCCAAAAACTCTATGCTTACAAATATATCTTAAGAAAATGATCAGATAAAGATTTATTGATAAAGATAGGATAATTTTTATAATAATAATAAAATTAAAATGTTCTATACATCCAAAATAATGGAGTGGTTAGTTAAATTATGGCATACCCAAAGAGTGGAATATTATGCAGCTAGTAAAAATTGTCATTCAATGAAATTAAAAAGATGGTCCAGAGATACCACCAATTTTTTAAATTCTATATGCATATTCATAAAAAAGAGTGGAAAACACATCAAAATACTAAGTAATTTGTTGTTTCTTGATAGAATTACAGATGATATGTATTTTCAGTATTTTGTAATTGCTCTTTTCAATATTTTCTAAATTTTCTACAATGAAAAAATATTTACTTTTAGGGTACGATTATTTTAATAAAAATAATTTAAAATCAAAATACAAAGGAAAAAAACTAGTATTAAAACCAGAAAGACCTAGGTTTGAAATCAGGCTTGGGCACAACTTCCTCAACCTTCTCATCCTGTTGCTTCGTGCATGTAACGCTGGCTACATTGCAGGGCTTAGCATGGTGCTGTGCACATAGTAGATAATCAATAAATGATGCCCTAGAATAACTACATTCAGTTAATACTAGACATAAGGATTTATAATGAAGACTATGAAATATATTTTTTGCAAAAATTTCCCTTTTAATACCTTTATCCTTACCAAAAACTTATTTCATTGCCTGTTGCAAGGGTCAGTTCAAAAAACAATTAATTACATATGGAAGGATTATATGAAGTTACGATCACAACAATTACTAATGTAGTTCACCAATATATTTTTGAGCATATTGCTCGAATGCTTAAAATGTGATTTTTTTAAAAAAAATCTATCTAAAACATTTTATAACTGGCTAGCTTTTATGACAATTTAAATTTTTCCATATGGCCAACAGCTGACAGTATTATGCCTGCTTTAATGTTCCTCTCTTTTTTTATATAAATAT
Source organism: Rhinopithecus bieti (assembly GCF_001698545.2). Lineage (NCBI taxonomy): Eukaryota > Metazoa > Chordata > Mammalia > Primates > Cercopithecidae > Rhinopithecus > Rhinopithecus bieti. The sequence goes on along the minus strand of NW_016803692.1, from coordinate 812,811 downwards.
GCACTTTCAAAAGCAGATTTAAATTATTGAGAACCATGAATTTTTATAGAGTTCGTGTTGACATAGGGCTTTGTAATACTTAAACTAAACCTTTATGGTATATTGTTTACGTCATTTTTCTCCATTGCACACACGAAGCTTTAACTCTATGCGATTGTTGAAGAAGTGGGTTTAAATTCTCTTTAACATGATTGATTCTTCTATAACAAATGTGCTAACAGCCTACATCAATCTGGGCTTTTGACCTTTGAAGATCCAGACTTAGAGTTTGAGTATCTACATTTGGGTCTTAACCTCATCACTTCTAACTTAGTTTTAGCATGAGGATCAAATAAGCTCAAACACAAGTGAGCACTCTGTCAATGGTAAAAGCATATCCATGGTCTCTTGGCCCCAGCTCTGCATGAAATTGTGGTTCTGTACTCATGCAAGCTTGGGAAACTATTTCCATGTTGGAGAAACACAGGTACATTAGCTCAAATAACTTGTCATTCTCAGGGTTAGAGAACTGTTTGATGCACAGTGGCAGAAATATCTCATAATTGCCTGGAGAATGTTATCAGAATAAACATGCAGTCTCATTCCCCTCCACCTCCCATAACTAGCCATCGGATCTGGACTCACCCTTGAGGTGAAAATATATTGTTGAAGTGAGGAAATGAAACCTGTTTTTCAAAAGTATCTTACAGGTTTCTGATAATACGGTTATGCCATGAGTACTAAGAATGATCATTTCTACATTAACATATGGTCTTGACTTTATAATTCCATTATTTTGCATACTGTTTTGAGTAATATCTATTAATGCCCCCACAAAATTTGGAATTGTGATTCCTTCTCAATTATGTTTTTTCTACCCATTTCTTTCTTCTTCACTTCATTGAGGCTTCTGGGACAAAATACAACCAGTATTCACTTTCTGATGTAGTGAGACATATTTTCACCAAAATAACAGATGGGATGTTCAGATGAGAGTAATTGTAATGTTTTGAACATAGTAGGAAATAGATAATAATTTAATATGATTTACTTGATATTTTAAAATAACAACTTTACTGAGATATAATTCACACACTATTTCACCCATTTAAATTATACCGTTCAGTGACTTTTGGTATATTCAGAGTTTTGTGATCACCACAATCAATTTTAGCACATTTCAGCATCTCCAAATAAAACCCTGTATCCATTAGCTATCACTTTCCATTTCCCCTCAACCTCCACATTTGTGTACACGTTTCTGTTTGCACATATATTTTAAATCCCTGCGGGCAATTGCCTCAGAATAGGATGCTGGGTCACATGGTAACTCTATATTTAACCTTTTGAGGAACTGTCAGATTGTTCTGACAGCCATTGTGACTACTAATTCCTACTAATATAATTGTTGCAGGAAAATCTATATAAAAATGATAACTAGAATGTAAGTCTCTAAAAATAAAATCCCCTCTAAAGCTGCATGATTTTACATTCCCTCTAGCAAAGTATGAGGATTTCACGTTCTCCACATTCTCATCAACACTTGTTATTGTCTGTCCTTTTCATTATAGTCATCGGAGTGAGTATAAAGTGGTCTCTCATCGTGGTTTTGATTTGAGTTTCCCTAATGGCTAAGAATGCTGCGTATCTTTTTGGGTTTTTATTGGCCTTCTCTACACCATTTTTGGAGAAGTGTCTATTCAGAATCTTTGCCCCATCTTCAGTTGGATTATGTCCTTTTATTATTGAGTTGTAAGAGTACTTTATCTATTCCAGATACAAGTCTCCTATCAGATATTTGCTTTTTATCTCCCATCTGTGTGTCGTCTTTTCACTTTCTTGATGGTATCCTTCAAGCACAAAAGTTTTAAATTTTTAATGAAGTCCAATTTATCTATTTTCTCTTTTGTTGCTTGTGCTTTTGGTGTCATAATTAAGATGTCTTTGCCTAACCCAAGGTCACAAGATTTACTTCTCTGTCTTCTTCTAACAGTTTACAGTTTTGCTCTTATACTGAGGTCTATGATGCACTCTGAGTTATTGTTTTTCAAAAGTAGGTCCTTTTACTTATAAAGTCATTAAAATACATTGATTTGTGTAAATGTGATCAACAGAGATTATGTCCCATTTCACAGGATTAACAACCGGGAAGAAAAAAAATGCAATCCAAAAACATGCTTTGAAACAGCGTTTCCAATTTATGAAGTCCCTGAAGGATATTCTGTATCCTCAATGTCATGAACATTAATGCAATCTACTAATTGAGGCTGATTCTTAATATGTGTTTTGGCAGGGACTTCTTTGGGTTTTCCTATTTGGGGTCAGGTCAGCTTCTTGAATTTGTCTTTTGTAGGTTTTTGTAGGTTTGTGGGTTTTGTGGGTTTTGTGGATTTGTCTTCTGTCAAACTTTCGAAGTGTTCAGCTTTTATTACATATCTTCAAATACTTTTTCAACCCCATGGTTTTTCTCCACTCCTTCTGGGACTTGGTTGATATAATTATTAGATCATTTTTTATAGTTACACAGGTCCCTGAGGCTCTGTTCACTATTTCTAATCTATCTTTTCTCTGTAGGATGATTTCTATTGTTCTATTTTCAAGTTTGCTAATTTTTCTCTTTGTCTTTTCCATTCTACTGTTGAGCCGATCCAATGAGTTTTTAACTTTATTTACTGTATTTTTCAGTTCTAACATTTACTTTTGGTTCTTCTTTATATATCCTATTTTTCTGCTGATTCTTTCCATTTTTTTTCATTTGTTTCAGGTGTGTTTATAGTTGCTCACTGAAGCATTTTTATGATGGCTGCTTTAAAATCCCTGTCAGATCATCCCAACATCTATACCATGTTGGTGTTGTCTTCTGTTCATAATATTTTATCATTCAAATTTAGGTTTCCCTGGCTCTTGGTATGACAAGTGATTTTTACTGTATTCTGGACATCATGTTTATTATCTTATTAGACTTTGTATCTTATTTAAATCTTATGTTTTAACAAGTTTCCTCTAACACAACACTACAGGGAAAGAGGATGCTGCCTCATTTCTGCTGAATGGCAGTGGAAGTTCAGATTCCATTCATACCACCATGGAAAGAGACTGGCTCATGACCTCTGGGAAAAGATGCAAATCCTACTTTCTACACTCTGACACACCCCGGCAACCAGTGGAAGAGGTACCCCATTATCTCCAGGTCAGGGTGGAAGTCCAGACTTCCCATTCAACCTTTGCCAACACGGGTGGAAATAGGACCACCATTTTTTCTGTGATGTATGGATAAAGTAGGGGACAAATTTCTAAAATTTTCTGTTTTGCTAGAATGAGCTTTTCCTAGTTCTTTGGCTAAATAGACAAAGCTTTTATTGGAGCTTTTTTTGTTTGTTTGCACTTTTGGCATTTCTATGCTACTGCCTTCTGGGATATATATGGCAAAAATAAAACTCAGGGAGTTCACTGAGATGTTGTTCCTCAGGTTCCAAGGTCCCTGATTCATCTGTCTCTCCCCATTCTTCAGAGTTTGCTTGTGTTTATTTTATGCATAATGTTCATAATTTGTAATAGCACTTAGCAGAAGGAATAGAGAAGTGTGTGTATCTTATCTTTTTCAGAACCAGAATTTAATATATTTGATGTGAATGTTCTCTATATGTTTATTATTTCTCCAAAAATTTTTATGGTCTGATACTATTGTGATTTCACTCATTCAGGGCTCACTTAGAAATGCTTTTCATTATTACTGTATCTTTGCATATTTCTCTGAGAATTTTTCATTTTATCATTAAAATTTTCATAATCTCCAAAGCATATCCAACTGCATTTTTGCCACAAACGTATGCTTCTGGGAAGGTATAACATCCACAGCCACAAATCCCAATTTTAATGAAAGTACAAAGGTAGTATATGATCATTCCACATGGGTGAAGGATAAGATGCTACTCATCATATCTTGCATAGACTTTTTCCAAATGCACACGACCAGAGCTTGATTATTCTCTTAATTTCAGCCTCACCTGAACAGATGTTCCTAGTTGATTTTCTTCTACTTGTGCACTGATAGTCTCATTTATTCTGATTATCGTTTTGTGTTTTTATTGAGCATGATCTTCTATTTGCTCATTTTCATTCCCCATTCCTGTTTGAGCACCTCCATCATCTTTCACACAGTTTGCTTTTGATGTCTGAAAAAGCCAATAATACCCACAAATCTGCTGTGGCTCAGATGCTCACTATGAAAGTCTTTTCCTTTTCAGTCCATCTCCTGAAGATATTTTCCTGGCAGGCAATAAAACAACTTTAGAGAAATAATGTCACATTTACTTCTCTCCACTTAATTTGCCTTTTTAATTCTTTCTCATCTTGGGAATTTGTATGGGAGAAAAACTTCATTGTTTTGAGCCTGTCTCATGAACTAAACATAACCTTTGACAACATTTCAGTGATACAATGCTCATTTGGAAATTTTACTAAAAATGTAAAACCTGTTTGGTGCGGCATGCTTTGCTAACCATTGTTACTTTCACATCTGCAATATTTTGAGACAAAGGATTATAAAATCCAAGTAATCTTGTCCCTGACTGTTCTTTTGGTTAGCAAAGGGGTTTCATAAAAATTAGTAGGAGGTAATATAAATTCACACAAGTAAACTAACACAAGCTGATTTGAAGTCTCCATACCACCACTCCTTTTATTTTCTCCAATCACCTAGTTGTTTTACCTAGGAAAGGGTAAAACAACTAAAAAACAAGCAGAATCATCAAGCCTGCTACATTGTTTTTTCCTGTTCTTGGCATGAATAGAATTGCTACTGAAATCCTCTTGGCTCTTATGATGTCATTATAGAAATGCCCTCTCACAGATCATTCCCATTTGTCTCCTTCCCCGCCTGCTCTGTAGTTGGAATAATTCTTTTCAAAAATAATTTATAAATTATTTTGTATGACACCAGTGACATTTATTACAGGCATCAAGTTCAGCAAAAAATAACAAAGTATTTCTACTTAATTCTTTTATCAAATGCTAAGGGCTATGGTAAGAATGTAAAGGTCATGTCACTTAGTATCTAACAGTGAGGAGAACAGTTTTGTTCCCAGTCAGATGAGTTAACTTGGAAGGCATTGGTCAACAAGAAGTCTGCCAGAAAAGAAAGAATTGTGGCATTGAACAGAGAAGTTCGAGACAGAGGCCAAAGAGCAACCACAGTACAGTTAGTTGATTTGATTTGTTGTCATTCTTTCCTTTCATTTTAGAAAGTGGTTATTTTCTATTATTTCTTTAAAATTGTTATACTTGGGTTTTTTTATTGCAAATTGTTATATCACATGGGTAAAAATGATTCTTTGATTAAATCTAACTCTTCAACCTTAATTATTATCTAACTGGTATACCACTATATATACACTAGGATTACATTTGAAAGGTAGGTCAAAGCAATGTCCAATTTTCCTAACTGTACCGCACACCATAAAGTTTTTTTTTTTTTTTTTGAGACGGAGTCTCGCTCTGTTGCCCAGGCTGGAGTGCAGTGGCACGATCTCGGCTCACTGCAAGCTCCGCCTCCCGGGTTCACGCCATTCTCCTGCCTCAGCCTCCCGAGTAGCTGGGACTACAGGCGCCCACCACCGCGCCCAGCTAATTTTTTGTATTTTAGTAGAGACAGGGTTTCACTGTGGTCTCGATCTCCTGACCTTGTGATCTGCCCACCTCGGCCTCCCAAAGTGCTGGGATTACAGGCGTGAGCCACCGCGCCCGGCTATAAAGTTTTAATGTAATGCAAGTATTTCCCCAAGTACTTTTCTCCACTGGAATTATATCAGAAGAATTGATCATAACAGGATGTGTTTGTAGAACTCAGCATCTCTGTAAGACAATGGGATTCCTTTTCCTCCATCTTTGCCTCTACTCATTTGAGAGCATTTTCAAAATCATAGAGATCAGTCTCTGCTTTAGTTTCATTGATTTTACCCAATGTAAGAAAAAAAAATTGTTTCATAAAACTGGGGTATCACTCTCTTATTAACTTCCACACTTACTATGTTTATATCTGTAGCTATAAAACTGGCCATACTATGTTTTAGATGTAGTGATGCTCAACCTCAAAGAAGAAAATATTCCAAGATCTGTATTAAATGACATCTTAAATTGAACTATTTTTAATTGAACTATTTTAACCCAGGTATCAACATTAATTATTAATATATTATGGGTGTTGTGGGTTAACTAAAGAAAAAATTATTTGGGCAGAAATGAAGCTCTTCAGTGGTCCTCACAAATGAGAAAGGATTCTGAAACCAATTAGCAGGAATCTTCTACATGCTGGAATCCTGAGGAATGAATGATCACTTGGAAAGGTAACAAAGACCACTAATGAGTGAAGGCTCTTACTAAAGTCATCTGAAGCACCCTGTTCAAAGGGATCTCTAGCCTAACTGAAGAGGTAACATTGTATCATCATGTAAACTGGCCTTTGACAATTACTAAGAATTCTCCATTGTACCAACCCCACACTGGCACCTGCTCTCGAGAACCTTCTCTTCTTGCAAAGTGGGAAACAAGGAATTATTCATTCCTCATGCTTAATGCATTCATATTAATTCTTCATACGCTATTCGAACACTTTCATGTGGATAGTACCTTGAGGTTTTTGATGTTTATTTTGGGGCATTTTCTTGTCTCCTGGCCCACATATTCCCTTTTCTTTGTCCATCTGCCTTTATTTCTCCCACCATATCTATCCATATCTTGCAAAGAAAAGGGACTTTTAACATTTTCGCTTGCAGTACTCTTTCCCTAGAATTGGTGCCAACAAATTACAACCATTGACGGGCCCTGGTGTGCTCATACGCTTCTGTACATCACCACTAGAAACAGTAAGAGACGACAAGCAACTGCAGATTGAGCATCTAGTGTGGATATATAGAGCTAACATCCACCACTTGGCAAGCTGTGTTCAGGGAGGCTTACTTAGCTCTCATTCCGGGATTATTATAAAAATAAATCTTTTAACATTTGTTTGGGATTAAAAGTGAGGGAATCTAGACTCACATTTTAAAATGCACATCCTGATGAATAATAAATACACTTAGTAAATATACATTAAGGGAGAATTATATTTTCTGCAGCTTGTTGTGTTTCACTGAAGGCATTCTCCACATAACGATGAATTAACAGAACCCAAATATCAGACCAAGATTGGAGTAGGATGTGTCTAACTTGTACCATACCTTAGAAATTAAAAAAAAAAAAAAAAAGCCTAAAACAAGAGCAGACCAAAATGAAGGGGATGCAAGGTATTTATGAGAGGAAAGAGGAGAGGCCTGCAAGACATTCCAGGGCAACAGATAGGAGGCTGTCTGGGCTGTGCTGGAAAGAGCACCAAGATCAGAGCAAACAACATGAGTTCCAGTCTTACCTTGGCCACCAATCCTTTGCCTTGGATTGTTCTGCTGCAAAAGGGAATTAGAATGCCTGTGAGGATCATAAGACCTCATGGATACAGAATGACATGCAAACTATGTGACTGACACATGTATTTGACAACGGTGAAAGAAGGATAGAGATCCTACAATTTCAGGATCAAGAGAACATCTAAGAAAATGAATCTATCAAGTTAGCCATAAACAAATCTGTAAAATTAACTTTTGACCGCTTTATCTTCTCCCGTTTTCCTATATTCATCTCCACTAGTCCTTCCCTTTCAACCTCTCCGTGATGGTCCGCTCATGCTGCCCATTAGTCTTCCCCTCTTCCACACTCCCCTACCCAGCCTTGTCTGTTGAACAACACTATCTCCAGCTGACCACATGCGAGTTTAATTGTCCTGTAGTACTCTCTTTTCTCTGGACCCCATTCTCTGTCAATGCAAATCTGATGAACACACGGGCTCAGGAGTTAGCGAATCTAGGTTCACACCACAACTCTTCTTCTTGTCAACAATAAAACTTGGCAAAATAAAATAAATAAAATAAAATAAAATAACATCCTATGTGCCTTTGTCTCCCCATCTGTAACCTAACAGTAATAATAGTACCGGCCTCAACGCACTCATCTGAGGTTAAATGAGATAATAAAGGTAAAGCCTCTAGTGCAGTAACTGGCACATAAATCATCAGTGAGTGTTAGTTATTATTGGGGCTCATTGTTACTGATGGATATCAGTTTAATGTCCCCCCCCCCAAAGCAACTCTTGATTTTATCAGTAGCCTTAATATTAAAGGACAGCATAATTGTGTGATTTTTAAATGCCATGACAAGGTGCGGATTCTTGATGGCAGGGGACACTGTGCCATTGGACCAGGCTACCAAACTTGCAGTGCAGGATATTCCATCACACTAGACCAGCCCTGCTTGCTGTGGCCGCTATCCTGTAGTGTCTTCTTCATTTGCACAACAACAGAAAATGCAGGAACCCACACCAGAAGACAGACGGGAATATTGGGATATCATTTACTCTGAGGCCTTGTCAAATGATCTGCTCTTTATCCAGAACTGGGTAAATAGAAATATTTTTGCAGAAACAAGTAAACACTGTACTGTGCAGTGATTTCACAAACAACTATTTAGTAGTCCATTACCAGCTTTTCCAGGCAAACAATCACCAAACCTCCCTTTTCCTGGAAAGGGCAGTCATCGGCCTTGTTTATGGCTTGGTAGGGTGAAGTTGTTGGGAAAGCAGGGGGTACAAAAGAGGTGACACTAAAATTACTTGTCCCTCTTTGAAGCTTTTCAGGTAAGCTGTGTCCAGACTCAAGGACACTGTGTTAAGGCTGACTCCTGTGTCGGCCCTGAAAAGCCCTGGGAATTTTAATTGAAATTACTTTTCAGCACTGGCACTCTGCCTTATTTGCAATTTGTATTATGAAGGACAATGCTAAATAAGAAGGGTGACTTTTTTTGAAATACGGACTCCAAAACTGTATGTTGGCAACCCTCTCCTCCTCACCTAAGAAATAAACACAAGATTTCTTTTTTCCTTTTTTCACTAAAGGACAGTAAACATCTTTGGTTATCGATATTCAAAAGCCAACTAAAACAGCATGGCAAGCTGGAGTGGGAGAAGGTCCCCAAAGTAGAAAGCTATTCATGGAAATGGAAACAAGCAGAAGAACAAACAGAAAAATCTCCATGTTTTCATCCTACATTTCAAAGCTGCATTGAAACTGCAGTTCTTCCCGTCACAAGGCATTTCCTAAAAATTCATGAAACTCTTTAAAACAGGAAGTTCACACTTTCATTTTTTCAATAGGATTCTTCCTCCTCAGTTCTACTTTAGCTCATTTACTCACTTAACAGAATAATTTTTAAACTAAAAACTGATACTTACCATAAATATCTTTCCTGCAAAGCAGCCCTAACCTCACCCCAGAGCAGCCCTCTCCCTTGTGAGGGTTTCCAAACTGGTGTCCTGCTGCTTTCCTGCGACTTAGGACTGGTATTCCCTAGAAGGTAATACCAGATGAACAAGATGTGGCATTTCAAAAATGCAACCAAGTGAGAGAATATGTAATGCTTAGCTAATTATGAAATATGATGGCATCTTAGGGGAAAAAATATCAAATCCTGCTATTGAATAGAAGCAATCTCAATAAACCTCCAACTTCTTAATGTAGGAACATGAAAACCCTTTGCTCAGGGCCCAGATACGTGCCAGAGATAATACGCCAAGAGAATAATTATTTCCCCGTGATGGGCTTCTCTGATTATCTATCCCATTATGAATCAAACCCTTGAAAATCCAAAGGTAAGCAGCAGTTAAACAGCTATAAACAGTGGTTAATGAGAATTTTGAGGAAATATGATGAGGTGACAACACGGTGAAACCAACTGCAGAAATGAGTTCCTAAGTCTGAAAAAATATGGCTTCCTGAACTTCAGACCCTGTATGCCCTCTTTCCTTTTCCTTCTTTCTCCCATTCTGCGTCCATCCTTCTAGTTTATTTTTCTTTCTCCCTGCTTCCCCTGTCTCTTTTTCTCTTCCCATCTTTGTCTCCTCCACTTTCCTTCTATCTCCACATCTTACCACTTCACTCTCCCAAAGACTTGTCATGATATTCACATGGGCATTTACCGTGAGCATAGTTGATTCCTTGTTGGTATTTTTTAAATCAAAGTTAACTCTTTCATACCACACTCTTTCTGTGTCCAAAATAACACCAAGTTAAGATCATTTTCATATGATATCCCTGTTTATTTGAAAGCCATTAGCCACTGATGGGGTGGGGGTAGGGGAGGCAGAATAAAATTAATGACTCTGACTCTCAAAAAATACTAAAGCTCTAAGAACCTCTTTGAATTAGGTTCATTTTGTTCCATCTGCTTGTTTCTCAACTTTTTTTTTTAATTTGTTCATCATAAATTTATTGAGTACTTAATGTTTGCCAGGAAGTTTAAGCATACAAACAATAGGGTGGTGGAAAGATTATAAGGGGGAAGGTTTTCATATGTTTTACTTTTCTTCCAAAATGTATTCCTTATCTTTTCTTTGCAAGAAAACCAGTACAGAAAAAAATCAAAGGGCGAGAACACACACACACACACACACCACATACAAATCATACATACCAAACACATCACACACCAAAAACACACCACACACACCACACGCATCACACACCAAAAACACCACGCACACCACACGCATCACACACCAAAACACCACGCACACCACACGCGTCACACACCAAAACACACCACGCACACCACACACGTCACACACCAAAACACCACGCACACCACACGCGTCACACACCAAAACACCACGCACACCACACGCGTCACACACCAAAACACACCACGCACACCACACGCGTCACACACCAAAACACACCACG
>NW_016803692.1:741806-801990 GCF_001698545.2 Rhinopithecus bieti | reverse complement strand
CNNNAAACACACCACGCACACCACACGCGTCACACACCAAAAACACACCACGCACACCACACGCATCACACACCAAAAACCACGCACACCACACGCGTCACACACCAAAAACACACCACGCACACCACGCGCGTCACACACCAAAAACACACACACTATATACACACACTGTACATCACACACACATCACACACCACACACCATACACCCCATACAGACCCTACACACCATGCACATACCACATACCACACATACCTTACACACCACACACCATACACCACACACACACCATACCCCCACTGCACACCACACACCTCACACACACACACACACACACCACATCCCAAACATACCACATACAGCACACACACACCATATACACGACATACCTCACACACCATACAGACCACACACACCATGCATATACCATATACCACACACACCACACACCACACTCACACATACACACACCATACACACACAGTGCACACCATACACACCTCACACACACCACACACCCCAAACATACCACACACACCACATACACATACCACACACCATGTATACCATACACAGCCACACACTACACACACTATGCACTCATACACCCATACACATTCTACACACCCCACACCCCAAAATCACCACACACTCCAACACACACCACACACCAAGAACACACCACATGCATCACACACCAAAAACACACATACCATATACACACACTGCACACCACATGCACCTCACACACCACACACCATACACCCTATACAGACCCTACATACCATGCACATACCACATACCACACACACCTTACACACCACATACCATACACCACACACACACCATACACACACTGCACATCACACACCTCACACACACACCACACCCCAAACATACCACATACAGCACACACACACCATACACACCACACACCCCAGACACAACACACACCAAACACACACCATACACCACACACCACACACACCATACACATACCCCATGCACACACCAGACACCACGCATACCACATGCCCCATGCACACACCACATACCACACAGAAGTCAAGTCAACACACCACACACACACCACACATCACACCACACACACACACAGAAGTCAAGCATGTATGAACTTCCACTCTCCTCTGCTCCTCAGTTCCTGCCTCTATGTAGACTTCACCCTGAAATATGACTTCCCTCTAGGTACACTGAAGGAGAAAAATATAGGGCAGAGATAGTACCCAGAGGCCAAATTCACTTTGAGCAGGAAGTGCAGATGGTGGTACTCTAAGAAACAAGGAATATATGACCACATGCTCTGCAGGGAAGATGCCATTCTCTCAACTGAGTTTCCAAGGTGAAACACTTGGCTCAGCAGGTATGCAGCAGATCCTAACCCAGCTCTCTGACTGGGATAGCCATGCCCTTTCCATTCTTCTCCATCGCTGCCGTCTAGGGCTTGACAAACTCTAGCTGATTCTTTAACACTCAGGTTACATTTCTTTCCTACTTGAGTGATCCTACCCTTTCTTTCCTCAGAGCCCTGTCTCCATTATAACACTTATTATTATATTGATGATAAATATTTCCTTCTCTGTCACCTTAGCCACTCACATATGAACTGCTTGAGGGCACAGTAGCCCTCCTGGCCATGTTTGTAGCTCTCAAGATCCTTCAGATGGTGCCTTACAAAAACTGATTCGATAAATGTTGGTTTCATCTAATTAAATTAACCATGAAAGTACAATAAATAATGCTGGGTTTAGAAAATCTGTCTTATTCTATAAGAATAAGTGGCAAAGCAGTTAGATTATCACAGAAAGAAAAGAGATACAAAGTCCAAATATCACTTACACTGCCTCAAACTGAGAGCGCAGGTCAAGAGAAATGATCTTTCAAGAGGAACCTGTAAGAGATGCAAACACAAAGACAAGAGAACCCAGTGGGTGGATTTGGGGTTGCAAAGCTGATAAATAAGGCAGAAAAATGTGTATTGTTCAAGACTGACAAGACAACTGCTAAAGTCCTCAGAAGAAAAGTAGTGAAGAGATGTTCTCTCATCAGTGGTCCCCAGCTAACGTCCATCAGTGGGGGTTCTAACATTACACCTGATTTACTGGCCATCTAAAAGCCCCATCATTTCAGATTCAAGTTGCCCTTATACACATTGAGAATTTTTCCGAGCAGTTGTTTTCATTCAGCTTAAGGTGACAGGTGCAGAAGGAAATCCTTACTCTTTTACCCTTAACTGAAGCTTGAGCAGATCTTTAAATCAGTGTCTCTGAATTGAATCAACCATAAATAATAAACATAACCTTCACTCTCAAGTGATATCACATCTCTTAAGACTTTTGTTTAATTTTCTACCGCTTCCTTTAACATATTTTTTAAACCAATTTTTTAACATGTTGAACTCTTATCATTGAAATTATGTAATTGTGTCTGAAATTTTTTATCTTAATTGGAAGAAAATGTCATTGGTCTTGTCTGTAATGCTTTTATGTATGCTACTTTAATATTTACCTTAGTTTTCTCACACAGAGGATTGAAAACTCAATTTTATAGGTCTGAAAGTAAGAAAATAGACTTAGTAAGCTAATTTATTTAGAATGGTGGGGAAATGTGGTATTCTGATTAACTCAATGTTCTAATTAACTGAGCAACTCTGCTCACCAAAAAATTGAAGGCTGATTTTTAAAAACGTGGATATGATACTCCAAGACATAATATATGACTTTATCTGTTTTGATTTCATTGGGGCATTGAGCTCTTACAGTCGTTCATTACAAACTTTACAAATTCTTACTATATAGTGTTTCCGAGGTAGAAGTTGGAAAATTCTAGCCATTATCTGTGAACAGAAGGGGCAGAGGTGATTTTAACAAACCAAGGGTTCAAATTATAGGCAAAGCTCGGGATAGACAGTTTATTTCAGGTGCCTCCTTCCCACCTTCATCAGTGACTTCATTCCTCATTCTCTTTTCATCCTCCCATTTCCTGTTCCCATTCCATCCTCCAAATTCCTCTAACCTCCTTTACATTCCAGCTAATAACTGCTGAAGTACTAAGCAATACTAAGATATTAGTTAATAAGGGATGAAAATGAGATAACTATGATTCAAGGAATATCTGTACTTAGTGAAGCTACTTAAACAGGCCCTCCAAACTGAAAGGTTAAATGACTTATCCTCAATACAAAAAAGACTTAAGGGTCTCCTGACCCTCGGCCTCGTAATTCAACCGCCCAACATTTCCTGGCACAAAACTTCAGCTACCATCCACAGGATTTTCCTCCTATCTGGTGAAGCCTTCCTTGCATCTACCCTACCCCATCCTACCACCGCCTTCTTCACTTTGGTAAGCTGCCTTTGGAGGTAGGGCTCAAGGAATCACTGCATGGAGAAGTTTTCCTAGTCTCCTGGTCCGCCTTAGATACCGCCTCAGTGTGGCCCCCCAGTGCTCTGTGCGCACATTAGAACATTTGCTATTTCATACAATAATAAGTATTTTCCCCCACTAGCTGCACTGTAACCTCCTTACCAGACTTATCAGTCTTCATATTTTCAACATCCAGCAAATTGTCTGGTGCTCTCAGCCCATTAAGGTTGAACAAATGAAAGATTGCAATGAAATGAAAGGGGTTTGGGACACCCACATCTCAGTAGAGGTGGGATAAAAAAATAATGAAAATAGTAATTTAAAATGTTGCCATTCCCCACCATTAAAGATAGAACTTCATATGCACAGAGCATATAGCACTATAGTGTTTCTTGCTTTTTTTATTTAAAAACTCTCTGATACTAGCCTATTAACTTTTCATTTGTTCCTCTCTCACTAAAGCAGAGCACAAAACAATCCCATTTATTTAGGCTTCCCAATTGTCTGAGATGCAGATAAATAGGCTTACCGCATTTGTGTGTGCTTTTATGCACTTTAATCAATATATTTCCCAGTTTGAACAAGACAATAAATTAATTCCTGTCTTTTTTAAACTAGTTTCTACTTACTCAAAGATGTCACTACATAACTTGGAGTGAAAACTTGAATAGTGAAAAGAATTTCTTGGTCCAGAAGTTAGTATACCTGCAAGTTTTAGACCTGTCTCTGTCTCTGACTGACTCTGTGGCCTTGGAAAATTTACATAACATTCAGGGACCTCGGTTTCCTCAACTATAAAGCCATCTCTAAAACACAGGAGTTGAACCAGGTGATTTTTTAGAGCGCTGTCCATTTTTATATTATATTATTATATAAGTCTTTAATTCTAACATAGAGCAGGTAGACTCTGAAAACTACTGGAAATAACGATACTGTACTGTCACACAAGGAAGATAATCTCCATCACATGCATTTCAATTTAAAATTCACAGCAAAGTCGAATTTGCACGCACTATGTCTGAGTGGCCAAGAGTAATAGAACAAGTATGTGAAAGGAGCAGGAAGCAGGCAGAGGGGACCCATGCACTCTGCGAAAGAGTACACAGCCTGAATGTATTTTCTCTCACTGATGTATTTTAAATTTGCGACTATGAATATACCACAGTGAACAGCTTGAAGTTCTTTGGAACAAACATCTTCTAAGGTCACTCCTGAAGGAACTGCAATAATAACATTTGGCATATGCAGATAGAGTGCTTTGCAGACTGGAGCATGGAGAATTATGCTCGGCATGTTCCAGAAAAGATGATCTATGATTCAGGTGAAAAAAATGTCAGGTACATTTTTGACAGTGGCAGCAAACCCAAACAGTGTAACCAAACAATCAATATGAACGCCCTCATTAAAATCCCCCAGTAGCTGCGAGTTTGATTTTCAGCAGGGTCTGGACAGGAATAATAGATTTGGTGGCCTGGAGGAACATTAGAGGTTTTAATAAAAGGAACTTAAAATTACCATTGTTGGTCCTGGTTCCAAGGAAGCCCTGGCTGGGTGTCTGTAACAACACAGGATGAACCTAATTCCTTGACTCTCGTATTCTTGCTATTCAGCTTAAAATGCCATTTTATGTACAGCCTGATAATTTCTCCTCAAAAATAAATTCATAAAAATTGCTTTAAAATTCCTGATCAATGTTTTCAGTTCACATAGATATTAAACCGAATTTCCTAAAGCCTGAAAAGCTAATTATGCATTCAATTAGAGTTTCTTAATAAAGATTAAAACTCTGAAGTCTATTACAAGCCCATATTTAATTCAACTGCCATTTCATCCACGCCATGGAAGTGTAAGTGGTAACAATGAATATAAATTATAATACACGCCATAGAAAGAATGCTATTTGTCCAAGTACGTTACTATAAAGAATTAAATTTTGCTATCAGTTCCATGATCTAGTTAAAATTGGTATTCTTTATTTGGTCTTTCAATGTAGTCCAATTTCCTACTTTGAAAAACAAATTCTGGGGAATAAAGAAAAGAGATTAATTTATCATTAAGACTCTGCTTAATTGAAGTCAATTCCGAACAAACTTGAATTCAATTTCTGCTCATTAAATTGAATGTGCTCTGCGTTCCTCTCTGCATTGCTTTGAGCAAGCAGCTGAGAACAAGGGACTAACATCAAAATTATTAAATTGAGGAGATTTTATTTGGTCTTCACATGCCAGAGCCGCTTTGATGAGGAGCTGTTTTGGCACTGAAAGGAAAGAAGAGCAGCTGGAGGAAAAATCAAATGAAACTAAGCCTTGGAAAATTGAAGAAAACGCAAGCTTAATAATATTTAATAATTAAATTTCCACAAACAATAGCGGCAAATGAAGTAATCTGCAAAGTCTGTGAACTCATTTGCATAATTGATGCCGGTCCCCTGTAAATGAATAATGAAGATAATAAAAGATGTTGCTAAAAATGGGCACAATAACAGCAAATTTCATCAAGCCGCGCTTTCTGATTAATCTGCTCTTGCAAATCAGCAGCGAGAGGGGAGCGCGTGATTAACCGCGCCGAGGACTGCAGCAGGCGGCGGCGCTGCCCTTTCTCTGCGTGTCTCAGGGCGCGTCCTGCCCGCTCCCTAAGCCTCCCGCGCTCCTCTCGCCGCAGCTGCCGCTGGGGCTGCCGCGGGCGCAGCTCAGCCGGAGCACGCCTCCGCCCGGCCCGCTCGCGCCCCGCAGCAGCGCGCTCGCTCCTTAACCACTTCGCCGCTGCCTTTCCTTGGGGCCGCGTACGGGGCGACGGCCGCCCAGCGCCCCTGGCACTCCTAGATCTCCAGCCGGGGCTCCCGGCCCGCGCCTCCGTGGCGGGAGGCCCAGGATTGCGCTACCAGCCCGGCCTTACGTCTTTGACGCCTAATAAACTGACAAAACAATTAGCTGGCCGGCTGGGGAAGGTGGTGGGTGACTCAAATGCCAGTCGGCTGCGTGCCCCCGCGCTTAGATGAGTTTGGAATTCTGGGCAGTTGGGAGTTTCTTTTCAGGAAGGGAGGTGAGAGGTGCCGGGGAGGCCCACGCGGGCAGCCACTCTTGGAGAAATGGGGAACAGCGCTGTAAAAGCCCAGGCCCTCCTCCTTCTCCTTTCTCCCTATCACACAAAAAGAATGGGCCTTGAAAGGGATGAGTTTATTATGCACTTTTAAATGCCTATTCAGAAAAGAACAGGAGGCAAAATAAAAATGCTTCCCATCCCACCAATTCCCTTCCCTCGAAGAAAAAAGGAAAGAGAAAGAAACCCACAAAGGTAAGCTGGGTATTTCAGATTTTGTGTCTTTTTTTTTTTTTGGAATCAAAATAACATTTTCCAGTTTGCCACTGACATTTTCGAGTGTTTTTTTCTCAGGGCTAACTCTAGGGGTAATAAAATCTCAGGAAGCTATTATGCCCAAATACGTTTTAAGCAGGAGTTTGTGAAAGCAACTTTGCTGCTTGCAAACCTGAGACGATGAAACTGAAAATACTTCGAAAAACACACAATCCTCTTCCAATCGAGGCGCCGCACTTTTCCAGCTCTCTAGGATAAAGTTGTCTCAGGAAAATGAAATTGTTGATAAACCATAGTTCCAGACTGTTACTTACTTCACGGCCCTCAGGCTGCAATCAGTCATAGCCCGGGCCTAACAGGACTGACTCGGGCTTTTCATTTGTTTATAGTGTGTGCAATGTTTTATGCTTCAAATGCATCATGTCAACTATGCAAAATGATGCATAATTTTTATTTGCATCCTGGATCCACCTCCACAATGGTTTTTGTTTAAAATAAAGGTCATGATTATTTCCCATTATTACAGAATGGAAACCGATCCTAGACATCTATGAAACATAACTTAAAAATTCCGCTACTGAGTTGGGAAAAGCAGAGAGTTCATGTTTACTTCATTGGCAAAGTCCAATTGAATCTACTTAACT
Source organism: Rhinopithecus bieti (assembly GCF_001698545.2). NCBI lineage: Eukaryota > Metazoa > Chordata > Mammalia > Primates > Cercopithecidae > Rhinopithecus > Rhinopithecus bieti. The sequence goes on along the minus strand of NW_016803692.1, from coordinate 794,650 downwards.
CGACCAGCTTTAATCCAATCTAATAAACCATGAGCTTTCTCCTGTGTCAAAAAAAAAAAGAAAAAAAAAAAGCCAATATGCTGCCCTGAGCCTGTGAAAGTTGTCAGAAACAAAATGGAGTCACTTGTGTTAAAAAATTAATTAATTAATTAAAAGAACCCTGACAAATATAGCTGCAGAAGGCTATGAAAAAAAAGGTTCTCATGCATAAATGCCTGATAACAAAAATTATCACAAAAGACCCTGCAAAAACCACAGTCCTTGCTCAAAGACCATTACAGCCTTACACGAAAAATACTTCAGCAAGAACATCCACCCAGCGACTGCCTCTCCAGCCTTGGACTGACATCACCCTTGTTATTGTTATGGATCTTTATAGCCAAGGATAATTATCTCAAAACAATGATATAATCTTCATTTTTCCTTTAAAAGCCTTTGTCTTTCTTTACCTCCTTGCATGCCTGTAGTTTACTATGGCATGTGTATTCCCATTCCAATGCTCTGTTCCCAAATAAATATCATTTCCTTTTAGACAGCCTCTCTCTGTTACTTAGGCCAATAGCCCCAAATTCCATCTTTCTCATTGCCATGTCATCAAATAAACCTGTGATTTTCTTGTTTTTGCTAAGCAAATGGCTTGTGTTGTGGTTAGTGTCCCTAGTGTAACAATCATTTTGTGTTATCCTGACTCCCCTAAGTACAAAGAAATAGGAACCCTCGCACTTTACGTGGGGAAAAAAACAGAGACTAAGAGAAATTAATTAACTGCCCACTCTCACATGGGCCTACCGCCATCTTCCAGGTCTCTTTCCTTCCAGACCCGTGGTCTCTCCCCACCTCCAGCCACTTATGAACAGCAAAGGAAGGAAACGGGAACAGGACTCAACAGCAACATTCCAGGAAAATGAATAGAATGTGGGAAGGGTTCGAAATGATAAATCCAGGTGATAGAACAAGTTTCAAAGAACAGGAGTCTGATGGTAATAGGGAAGCCAGGGGAAGGGCAGAGGTTGTACAGACGAAGAATCTGGCAAAATAAGGACTGTGGAGAGAAAGTAAGTGTTTTTTAAGATGTCTTAAACATGGGGTCAAAATTATACCATGAGAAGAAAGAAAAAGTCCCTGGGAGTGTTTGTAGACAGACAAAAGGACAGGACGTGAAGAAGGGCCTGTGAGAGAATTGGTATCTGAAAGATTCTTTATGTGCAACACTTCTGAGGAACAAAGGGTGACAAACTGCCTCATGAGAATGAACTACCGGAAGGACGGAGAGACACAAGGAATGGCTGCAGTCAAGGTGAATTGTAGGCTGTTGTGAGAGTTTCATCCCAGGGGCACGATGAGAATGCCAGGGCCTGATGCACGTCAACGGTGCTTCATCTGCTCAGAGACAGTGTCCTAAAACCAGTCAGACCCTCAGTGGAGAAGTATGCCACCCAATGTCACCTAGCAGTTCAATGCCAGGTAGAGAAAATTCAGGCTTTCTGATCCCACGTCTACTGCAAGCCCATGGAATATGCCACTTTCCTAGTTAGGATTTGGAATTGGTCATTGGGAAGGGCTCCGAAGAGAAACTCTGAGAATTGTTGATTTCCATTTCGAATCCCCCTGATGTATAAAATAAGAATTTGTTCCTCAGCTTATTAACTTTTATGAAAGAAAGGAATGATCTTGGTTATTACTTGAAAACAGCTACATTTGGAAAGGTCTAGGCTACCCAAATGTAATAAAAATAAATTTTAGTGCAATTGGTCAGTCTTGAAAGCTAATTGAACAGTTATGCTTTATTCTAATTATTCCTGGCTACCACTAAAGTGATGGAAAAGTAAGTTAGTGTTTATTGCCAACTCCTTGGGTTTTTTCTCTCTTTTTTAAATTTGTTTGTTTTGTTTTTAAATAAGACTGACCAGTTTGGGCAAGGGCCTGATGCTCTCTCAGCAGGTACATTTTACAACAATGTTTCTGAAACCCTGGGTTCTGGGATGCTGTGTGGGTCTTCATCACTTGCAAAAGCTGTCCTTATGGAGACTGAAATCTAGCTGAATTCCGTATGGGTACAAAATATGATGTTCTGGCTGACCGGCTACCATGGTACCATGGTTAACTGATAGTGACAACATACATCATAAACCATTGTCTGATTCTTAAAAAATTCAAAGATTATTCAAGGAGAGTTAGATGCCAGCTCATCTTACACAGAGCACCAGGCAGAACTTGTTGGTAATCTGACAAATGAAAGTACTCATATCCTATGATGTTCAGTTTGTTTATAGATGGAATCTGCACATAATCGAGAGTTATTTCCTCACAAATAATTTATCTCTAATGAATAATGATGTCTTTGTTGTGAACTCATGGTCCAAATAGCAAGTTTCCTCTAGTCATAATTATCTACAACTATTACGTTTTCCCATTCAATTAAACTTTTCTTACAGAAACAGAAAATTTTATTAAACTACTCAGAAATGATTAAGAAATTAGCATATAAACTAAAGAAGGCAATATTTAAGTAGGATACCCACAAGCCATTTAAAGCATAATTTATGGATATATAGACACTTTAAATGAGTAAAGATTTTCCTCTACTGGTTGTTCATTCTTTTTCGTGATAATTTTGCCATCTATGCTCCTCCCAAGCTAAAGCACAAATTATTTATCTTCCCTGATTGGTTCAGGATTTCCCAGGATTTATTTACCACCCGCTAAAAGCAAGTGTCAAAACCCCTGCATCTGCCCTGTTATTTACCCTTCCCTCTAACTGGAAAACCATAAAGAAAATGAATTAAAAGAAAAGCTTGCAATTCTAAATTCTACTCTTTCTTTTTTCCTATCACACCAGATTTGATTCAGTCAATGTGTACTCAGCACCCACCATGTGACAGACACTCAGAAAACAGGTGAATAAATATGGGCCCTGCCCTCCAGGAGTTTCCCCCCACCTGGGTACCTACATGTACACAGATAAAGTTTATGTAACGTAGTAAATGCTGTATCAGAGCCTCAAAATTCTGGGATGGTGTCATGAGAAGAAAAATGGGAAAATTATATGGTAGCTTAATTCATGACCTCCTTGTTAACTTTGTGATGATTTTTTTCCAACCACAAATCCTATAATCCCTCACCTTCAACAGGTGTGAAGAGGCTCACTTATTAACAGTTCTAGGAGGCTATTGACAATCACAGACTTCATTCTAGTTGTCCCCCAGAATGACCTTTTCATCTAGCACACCTTGTTCAGCATTCTCCTATACAATGTTGATTTGTTAAGTTGCTATATACTGTATATTGAAAATATTTAGATATGTACCTATGTATACCTAAATATCTACATGTTTCACTCTGGATATTAAATTACAAGTTTCACCGTGGCTTGAGATGCCATTAAGAAACCAAATATTAAAATTATCAGGCAATTAGTAATTGGTGGAAATTCTTGGACTTTGTGATTGGCATTATAAACATCATTGTAGCCTGAGAGGATTGTCCAACAAACATATGATCAATAGCTACAGGAAACTACAGCTGGAGTGTGTTATAACTTTAAGGGATATGAAGAAAATGTAAAAGTGACTGCCAAAGTAGAGTGCCACGAACCTGTATCTGCAGAGACAATGCTCTAACAAACCTGTGTGCCAGACTCTTATTGCCTTCACCTGTAAGAGGAACCCTACTAAAATGGCTTAACCAAATAAGGATTTGTTTTTCTTTTAAGGGGAAGCATGCAAGGGCTAGTTCAGCAGCTCCACAATTCCATCAGCGACCTAATTTTCTCTTTCTTGTTCCTCATCCTTACCATGTAGCTTTTTTTCCTTATAGTCATAAGACGGATGCTTTACCTCCATGCATTTTTCTGCATTCAAAGCAGAAAGAATAAAGAAGGGGAAAAGGTGTGTGTGATCTGAGTTTGTTCCTTTTTATAGGAAAATAATAGCTTGCCCAGGGCCTCACTCGGTAAAGTTTTACATACCAATTATTGGGTAAACTAGATCACACAGCCTTAACTGTAAAAGAATCTGGGGAAGTGAGAAATTTTAACTGGGCACGTAGTTGTCCCAGACAAATCCAGGTAAGGAAAAAAGGGGAAAGGGATATTGGTAAAGAACCAGTGTTGATTCAATTAGTGTTTCCAGTTCTTATAAGTATCCCCCTGACACAAACTAGTGTGTACAGCTATCTTGTATTTAAATTCCATGTACTGCTGTTGTAAAATAAAGATTCTAAATAATTTTCATCGTATCTTCACTTATCATCACTTTCACATATCATCACTTTCCTTGGGCAGAAGGTAATGTTTTTGTAAATGTATCAAGTGGCCTGACCATTTTTGAAGGCTTGTCCATACAGCCAATATTACTATAACTAAATATATACACACACACACACACATATATATAAGTTTAAACATATATATTTAAACTTTATTCTGGATCTTGATCTCACACTATGCTACATTTTTTGAAGGAGTTTGTGTCCATCCTACTGCCAGAAGTTTGTTGGCTAATTTAGAATAAATGAATGAATAACATTAAGAAATGGCTTAATACACAAGACAGGTAGGAAAGTAGTTAAGTAACTGCAGGATTGTGACGTGGGTCAGCCAAAGAAGTAGAAGAGTAAGGTGGACGATATATGTTTATCACTGTATATCTGTCTCATTAAAAAGCATTCAGTACCACATGCACATAGCGCAGTTGTCAAAATAAAAGAGATGTTTTACTTGAGTGAACTCTTGATTTTATTAATTCTGTTGGCTATATATATATATATATATTTTTTTTTTTTTTTTTTGAGATGAAGTTTCACTCTTGTTGCCCAGGCTAGATGCAATGGCGCGATCTCAGCTCAACTGCAACCTCCGCCTCCCAGGTTCAAGTGATTCTCCTGCCTCCTTGTCTCGAGTAGCTGGGATTACAGGCGCCTGCCACCGTGCCTGGCTAATTTTTTGTACTTTTAGTAGAGACGGAGTTTCACCATGTTGGCGTGGCTGGTCTCAAACTCCTGACCTCAGGTGATTCACCCACCTCGGCCTCCCAAAGTGCTGGGGTTACAGGCATGAGCCACCGCACCCGGTCTGTTAGCTATTTTTTAAACAATTTTTCCACTTAGCAGTACCTCAACCAGAGTGGAGGTGGAGGAAGATAAAGCCCAAACTTGTACAAAAGTTGGGTTGAATAAATGCTTTTTGACGCTAATTATCATTTAACCAGCTCAAACCAGTCAACCTAATTATGTTATCAGCTCCAGTTAAAGGTTTGCTGAGGGAGGAGATTGAAGCTATTTGTAAAACGAGGTTTATGTTTGTCTATGGATTTCAATTATCCATGCTGTTTCTAGCCCCTCTTTCCAGTGAATTATCAAGAGTTGGATGAATCACAAAGTATTGTTTTGGAGCACGACTTGGTTACTATCTGTCAGAAATGATAATTAGTACCAAAAAGCATTTATTCAACCCAACTTTTGTACAAGGCACTGTACTAGCTTGTAGCAGTGGGGACATTTGGAAAAAGCAATGAATGGTATAGCAGCCTCTTCCCAGATGCACATTTTCTTAGAAAAGGCAAGTAATGAGTACATAAGTCTATAACCTTCAACATGATGGGAGGAATGAGTACAAGTATTTTTTCCTCAATAATTAGATTCACATTCTTAAGAGTCTGGCTGAAGGCATCAGCAGACATATATCGTCTCATCCAGTTATCCTAAAAGGGAAGTTTGAATGTTCAGTTTACACAAATGTGTTGACTTAGGTTTTGCAAATGAGGGACTTTTTTAAACATCTCATGCTATCCTCCACGTTAGGCTCTGCTCTCCAACTTCCTTTAATTGTAGTGCAAAGACACTTAGCTCTGCTAATTACTATGATTTTAGGCAAGTCACTCATCTTTCTGAACTTCCTTCCCTTCCTTCGTCTTTAAAATGGGGACAACAAAATCTATGCCATGGGGTTGTTAAGGGGAAGAATAAAGTCACTTTAGATATAAAATCATTTGGTAAAATGTAACGTGTTATACTAATATAAGGTATTATTATTTTGTTAATCTGAAAATAATATTGAGGAATCTTTGTCTAGTGTTGACATCATTGAGCATTTGAATGACTTTGAGCTTTGAATAATTTTGTTGAAGTAACACATGGTCTGATCTCAAAGACCAGTCAGTGATGGCCAGCTCACTGGAAAATCTCTGGTTTTTGAAGTAAAGCCAAGGAGTATATAATACACTTCTACTTCAGAAATCCTGCCAATGGTAATCCTCCTTTGGAAGTAGTCACAAACCATTTTTCAAGATTGCTGAAATAAATGGTTCTTGGGATTCAGAAAGAACTGATAGGCAAGCAGACATGGTCATCCTCTATGTAGTATAGAGTGCTATTAATATCTATTAAATCTGTTATAAAAAGAAACATTTGCTTTTTACATGCATTTGCCCTTTTAAGGAATATAACAAAATTAAGAAGACATTGCTGAAATTGGTGTGTTTGTTAGTCTTCACAAATTTCTACCACCCCAAAAGCTGGTTATTGTTTTCTCCTTTATAACCTAAGTTTCAGTTTTGCCCAACTCAAGGGCTCTCCACTGATGAATATCCAAAGTAATTATTACCTAATATTTTGTATTAAATCATCCATTTTCTTTCAACTCTTTAGTTGTTACCACAATAAATCTTCTCAAGTACCCAATTTTTGTATCAAGTATATACAATTTTACGAACATAATTAGATTAAAGGCATTTTTAATTCTTTCTAAACTTCTGCTTAATTCTGGTGATTTGTAATGGTAGGTTCATGCTGAATAACATCAGATATTGTGCTAAACTGTTTTTTCATACATGCTTCCAAATATTTGTGGGTAGTTTCTAAAATGGGTTCTAAGCAGGGTCTTAGAGAAGAAAAAGTGTCCTTAGCATCTCTCCTCAGCTAATATAGCCAAGTACATTCCACAACTCTCCCAATCAGTATATTAAGCAGATGTGGTCTTTGTCCACCTAGTAAGTTGCATTAGACCTTTCAACACACTGCAGTCTTTTTATCACTCAGCTGCCAAGTTCCCTAGGGTAATCATAGACAGCTTGTCAATTTAATTGCAAAGAAACAGGCTTTCTCGTGACCATTCCAATTTTAGCTGCTACTTTAAATTGTACATGATAGTTCTTCCATGCTGTCTGCCCTTTAAAGAGTGTGGACCTCTGCAAGCCTCTTAATGGCAATGGGAAGAAGAGGCAAGGCTGAAATTTTGGCTTATTGATAAAGCCTATAACATGCCTTTTATTAAGTTGCTGCTTTAGGAGAAGAAGCTTTTTCTCGAGCTCTGTATGTTGTCACTACATAGCCAAAGCTAAATTATTTTTTCTTTTAAATGTTCCACTTTCATGCACATTTTCCTCCTTTCTGGGTGATAGAGGATTCTTAGGCCATCTGGATTCTGAAACATCTGGACACTGAATTTCTGCAGAGAATTGGAAGGAAGAGACAATCAGTGGTACAGGGTGTCTCCAGAGAGATTTAAATCAATGATGATATTTTGGTTGTATCCCTTTTGGAAAGTTAACACAAAAAGTGAAAGGAAAAAACAACACATTACGTGAACTCAGTGTTCTAGGAATACCAAGAGTACACTGCATAAGAAGGTTGGACTTTTAGATATGAATATAGGTCAGTAACTAAATACATATTTATATTATATATCACTCCTAGAATCTCCCCCTGTTTTTTCAATTGTTATGGATTTGGATCTAATTTATTCAGACATACTTTTAATAGTTCTAGATTTAGATGGTGCATCATTTGAACATTACTTATTTTACCTTAACTGAGTATAATTCAATTCACTTTTATTAAGCATCTATGACTTGAAACTCATAAAATTATCATATTAAAAATGTTATATTCGGCTAGATAGAAAGATCAGACATAGACACCACTTGGGTAAACCAAGAAGTTACTTTCAAAGATATACAGAAGAAAATAAGTGCAAAAGGGATAAACAGTATTTCCCAGGACAGCTGGAGTTGTGAGCTTCTGGACCCAAAACTCAAAGATCCAAGATGATAACATATGAGTGAGAGTGAGACCCAGTGTTTCTTACTGGGACTTTATAGACTGACCCCCTACAAGCTCAGCTTGTGTGTGTGTGTGTGTGTGTGTGTGTGTGTGTTCACACACGTGCATAAGGACCTACAAAGAGGCTGCTCTGGCAATGTGCAGGGGACTACCTCTTCTAGGCCATCAATCTCAGTAGCATACCATGTATAATATGACTACACAGTTCAGTACAGTCTGGTCAGGCATGAGCACAGTGCTTATGTATCACCCTCAGCCTTTCCCTGCTAATACAGCCTGGTCTAGTCTTCCCTGAACTTAGAGCTGCAAAGCCAGAACAAGGGTCGATTGCCCAGATTGCCCAGTGAGCACAGGCCCTTAGTCCAGTCTTAAAGCTGCTCCTTTAAGTCCACAAAGGTACTAGACTTACCATGCGGACAACTGGGAGGAAATGTTTAGATCATGTGATTTTATTTTCTCATGTTATTGAAAAAGCTTGTTCTTTCCTTTCACTGTATTTTCTCTGGTAAATATTTGAGCTCTTAATTAATAGATTTTCTTTCCTGAAAAAATTTAAAATTTTTACAGAGTACACTTAAAGAGATGTGAATTTGAAGCAACTAACCTGTACTTTTCATGCAGTTTTCCGGAAGTATGTGAGGTTCTTCTACACATTAAAAAAAAAAACTTCAGTGAAAGGTGACTTCTAGGAAACCAGAACAGTTCAAAAGATTAAAAAATCCAACAGCAAAATTTTATGTGGCAACTATTTTTTTTTGAAATCAGACGTACCCACATTTAAATAAAGTAACTCTTTGAAATAAGGGACTATAGACTTATTCTCCGGTTTCTGCCAATTCATTGTGTCCTTAATTTCCTCTAACTGCATCTTCACTGAGCGCCACAATGAAGTACAATATTAGATGTTCACTTGTATGATATCACTCTTGTATGAAGAGAATGAATAAAAAATGAAGTTCTTAGCTGTGATCTATTTCAGATTAGCCATTTTCATTTATAAAATTGTTTATTTTACTTTGTCAGCTTGAAGGTCAATCTAACTTTAAATTGCATATTGCAGAATTTCAACAAAGATCTGAGATCCATCTCTGCTTTCTTTAAGACTAAAGGTGAAAAGCTGATTCTTAACCGGAATATTAGGCAGAGCTTTATGAAATGGACCAGATCATATTGATATAAGACTTGCAAAGGCACTTCACTTTGAAACCAAAACATTAGGGCCTAGCCAGGACTACAGATGGCATCAGAATTAGCAAATATTAGCTATGGACATTAACCCAGGGCAAACTATAAGAGCAAGTTCAAGGGAATACTTGCTGCATGCTAAGGAAAGAATAAACAATAACAATCATAATATATACCATTTTTTCAATACTATGTATTAAGCACTATTCTAAGCATTTTAGTAGATTATCTCACTATATCTCCACAACAGCTCTTTGAGGTAGGTATATTGTATCATATTTTACAGATGAAGAAGCTAAAGGATCAGGAGGTTAAGAATCTTGGCCAAGATCACACAGCAAGTACATGATGGAGCAAGGATTTAAAGCCAGGCAGAAAGACTCCAAAGTCCATATTCTGAATGATGAGGCTATGTGCATATACAGTGAGTCAAATACTAGGAAAGTCACAACTCAGTATGCTCAAGTATTGACATACATTTAAAAAGGAACAGCTCCTCCTAAGTAGCAAACTTGCATCATCACACCTTACTGTAATTACATAGTTCAAACCTGCCCCATTTAATTGTAAGCTTCACATAGGTGGAGACCATGTCTGTTTTGTTCAGGACAGTAATGCAAGTGCATGGCACATTACCTGTCACACTGTAGCTTTTTGATTAATATTTATTGAAAGTGAGGGGCCGTCTATTCCTTACAGTGGCTTTAAATAAGGCCACAGATTCTAGTAAAAAAGACGTGGGATTTGGACACAAATAACTTAGGCTCTAGTCTTAATACTGATACTGCAACATTCTAGTTCTGTGGTCTTAGCCAAGCCACTAAACCTCTGGAGTCTCTATTGTATCATCTGATCAGTAAACACAATGAAGACCAACATATTTCTTTTAAAAGTTGTGGGTGCCACACAAATTAGCATTGTTATAGGTTCTTTTATTTGATGATAAAATACCTAAAAAGATAAATACAAATGAAGAGGCCAAATCATTTTTTGTAGATTCTGAGGACAGGAACACAGAATAGGAAGTCACAAAATGCTAAATGCTCATTTCACTGAAAAGGCCCTATATCCTCAAGCTTAGCCTGTATAGGCCTGGTTGGTTTTCTTGTTACATGTCTTTCTTGTGCTGAAAGAAACTACAGGCTGAGTATGCCTCTGGGATTAAAGTATTTCTTAACTGATTCAGGTCATCAAGCCTTCTGCCCCTTAACACAGTCTGGCTATTTAAAAATTTTAAAACATACCCCAAATTCTTTGCCTAGAGCTTAACTCCCTAAAGGCATCTTATAATTTTACTGAAGTAGGTCTCAACATTCCAACCATGCTTCCTGAAGATACAGTCTCCTCTTAGGTTGGTTTATTTGGGAAGCAGTCTTTTGTCTCTAGTAAGGAAATAGTTTTGCTTTTTGGTTACACATTTTCTTTTTCTGAAAGGACCAAGCTCAGAAACTACTGAGAGATAAAATCAGAGATGCTCTATTTCATATGAAGTGAACCCAGATTATTTTTTCCTTGATGGGAATTTTACTAATACCCACAGAATACATAGCTTTCCTAAATCAGTCAGTTATGAAAAAGAAGTATGACTGTATTTGGCAGGTAAAATGTTGTTACAATCCCTTCATAAGTGGAGTTACTTAGTAAATAGTTTTATCATGTTAACCCTACCTTACACAATTAGTAGTCCATTCAGCTCCAGTTGAAACCCACAACTTTTAAAATATATTTTTTAACTGCTCTATAACAAAAATAATGAGGCCAGGCATGGTGGCTTACGCCTGTAATCCCAGCACTTTGGGAGGCCGAGGCAGGTAGATCACCTGAGGTCAGGAGTTTGAGACCAGTCTGGCCAACATGGTGAAACCCTGTCTCTACTAAAAATGCAGAAATTAGCTGGGTGTGGGAGCGGGTGCCTGTAATCCCAGCTACTCAAAAAACTTAGGTAGGAGAATCATTTGAACCCAGGAGGTGGAGGTTGCAGTGAGCCAAGATCGTGCCATTGCACTCCAAGAGTGAAACTCCATCTCAAATAATAATAATAATAATAATAATAATAATAATGAATAATGAACAATTATTTGTTCTTAAGTATAATAATAACTGACATTTTTATGATCATAGCATTGTTAAATTCTTAAAACAGATTTTTTTAGTTGAAAACACATCTTAAAAGGTAACCTGTCCAGGGATTCTTAACTTGGGGTTCATGCATAACATTTTAAAGTCTTCAAATTTGGATAAAACAAAATTGTACTTTCATTTTAGTAACTTCTAATTAAAATTTTGCATTTTCTTCCATTATGAATGTTAAGAATCAATCACAATAGTGTTAGCAATACCTGTAATTTGTCACCAATAAAAATCACAGAAATTTTCAAATTCTATTACAGTTACTACCAATATTTCAAAATATCAGTTTTATCCATCATTATATCAAAATTATAGTGGTTATTAGAGCAACCACTAGAGCATGTTATTTAATGTATTAATAATAAAGAAACTCATCTGTTTCTGTATCACAGTGTTTTAACAGTTTGCCAACTGCTTTTACATATAATTAGTTTTCTTTATAATCCTATGTAATGTGTATGTTTGTAAACTTTATTCTGAGAGGGTCTCCACAGGTTTTACCAAACTGCCAAAGGGTCTTTGGCACCAAAAAACATTATAAACTCCTGTTTTAAAACTTACAGTATGGTGTGAACTGAATTATCTCCCCTCAAAAAACAATGTATATGTTGAAGCCCTAACCCCCAATGTGATTGTTTTGGAGATAGGGCCTTTAAAGAAGAAATCAAGGTTAAATGAGATAATAAGCCCATGAAGCCCTGAATCAATAGGATTAGTGTCCTTACAAGAAGAGAAGCCTGGGACCTCACTCCCTCTCTCTGCCATGTCAGAACACAGGGCCAGGGCCCATTGTCTGCAAACCAGGCAGAGATCCCTCACCAGAACCTAACCATGCTGGCACCCTGATCTTGGACTTCCAGCCTCCAAAACTCTGAGAAATAACTCTCTGTTGTTTAAGCCACCCAGTGTATGGTACTTTCTTATGGCAGCCTAAGCTGATGGATAACAAAATAATACTAGCTTTTTTCTTTCTTTTTTTGTTTTTGTTTTTGTCTTTGACTTTTTTTTTTTAAGACAGGGTTCTGACTATGTTGCCCAGGCTGGAGTGCAGTGGCTAATCACAGATGCAATCCCACAGGAGTTTTCCCACTCAGCACAGGAGTTTTCACCTGCACCATTTCTGACCTGGGCTGGTTCACCCTTCCTTGGGCAACCTGGTGGTCCCCTGCTCTCAGGTGGTTACCATATTGATGTCAAACTTAGTGCAGACACCTAATTGGAATAGCACACTACATCCCAGAATTCCTGGACTCAAGCAGTCTTCCCACCTCAGCCACCTGAATTGCTGGGGCTACACTTGCTGGCTACCTTTTTCCTTTTTGAAGGCTCTCTAGCTTCTCCCTTTAGCTGAAAATGCGGGTGCTATTGGAGAATTTTCTCTACTTCAGTATTTAAGACCTGGAACCACTTCGAAGCCCAAAGTCTTGTGAGTTGTTATGTCAATAAATATCATAAAAAGGAACTAACCTGTTAGACAAGAATACAGAACATTTTAAATACAGTTGCCCTTTGTCTGATGAGACTTAAGTGACAATTGCTACAACTGCTTTCAGATTCTACTTCTGTCAGCAACATTGTTTTCTTTTACAAGTCCTCTGTGATCCAACTGCTTTATAAGATACTCAATAACTCCAGGTATACACAGTGACTTTGCAGTCCCCTGCCCCACAGGGGACACCATGATTTGCCCAATTAGGCAACTGAGTATCCTGATTGCAGGTGGCTAATGGTGAAAGGGATTTTTGTGAGGGACCCATATTCCTACATCAACACTTATAACCTACTTCAGGAAGCACACCATACCATTTCTGGTTAACCTTAAAACAATCACATTAAAATAAAGAGGACTGTCAGTAGAGCAATTTTATAAACAGCTAAAGTTAAACAGAGCAAGACTGGTAATGCTAATGCATAAGCAAAGAACTGACTTTCTGCATTTCATCGAGAATTCCTGATAGCAAACTGCAGTATGTTTATTATACATTAATTCAACACAGCATTCAAAATGAATTTACGCCCTGGCTGAGGGGTGCTATATTGAAACTAAATATTATTTATTATCTTAATATTAGTAACCACACTAAAAAAAAATCATGTTAACAATTTAGTGTTTAAAAAGCTAAGGATACCATAGCTCCACTTACCAACCAACTGCTTTTGCCTTAATTTATGCAAGTGTAGCCTATAGCTAAAAGCTTTGTATATTTGTTTCCCCATGGTATTAGTGCTCAAAAATAGGACACTCTTTCAAGGACACCTTATAAACACAGAACTATAATTTATTTGGCAAATTAAAGCTCACATAAAATGTGCACACTGAGGTACAGATTAACATATTTAATTTCAATATTACCTGCAAACCTATTTTTTTCCATACACTGTTCTAATTAGTCATATAAAATCGAGTCTGTGTATCATAAGCAATTATTTTAGTGGAAGTAGAAACTGGATCTGAAATATACTGCAAAAGATAACATTTTATGGAAAATAATATATCCATTTGTATCTAGAAAACTGTTCTAGTTAAATAGCATGAGAATGTTGAGCATTCAAAAACCTGATTGCGGTAAAAGTTGAGATTTTGATTTAATAACAGAATAATATGCAATCATGGTAATATACTAATATTTATATTTTGATGATAGTTCCAGGTTTCCAAATCCCTAGTAACCATTATATTCACTTTGTGCAGTGGCATTTTTCCTATTATGAATATTCACTCCCCTTATAGTTGAACATGCAAATTGTTTGTGAATACTTTATTTAGCAAATGATCCTTTTCCTATTAAACCTGTACTAGGAAGTATAGTGGTGTAGATAGCAAGCTTCCATAGCATTCGAATAGTTATAAATCGGCATTGATAAAAGATTGTGCCCGAAAGTAAATCAAAGCTATCACTTCAGTGGAAGGATTGTTAGGCTTTCTGAAAGTTGCCGTAAACTGACATAAAGTCATCACCACTTAAGGAGATTTTTGAAAAGGTCAAAATTAAATTGAAACCACTGCACTAGGGATGATCTAACACCTTGGACTATATGGTCCTCGTTCTTAGATCTCAGCTCAAATGTATCCTCACCAGATAAACCTGCACTGATCCCCCAATCCCATGTGGCCTCCCTTCTCCAGCCCAACCCAGGACTTCTACATCCGCTTGTATGGTAGTTTTATAGGACAAATCAAATTTATTTCCTCATTCATTACTTTTCCCCACTAGAGTAAACTCCATGAGGGCAGGGATCAGTCAAGCATTGAGTGCTGTTCCTGGCACAAGCAGGAAAAGCTCAATTACCATTTTTGAATGAATATCTTTGTCTGTTTGGGCAGCTATAGCAAAATACCATAAATTGGTTGGCTTATAAACAACAGAAGTGTATCTCTCACAGTTCTAGAGGCTAGGAAGTCCAAGATCAAGGTGCTGGCAGATTCAGTGTCTGTTGAAGACCCACTTTCTTTCATAGATGGTGCCTTATCACTGTCCTTACCTAGTGGAAGGGTCAAACAAGCTCCCTTGGGTTTCATAGGGACACTAATCCCGTTCATGAAATCTCCACCCTCATGACTAATCACCTCTCAAAGGCCCCACCTCCTAATGCCATCACCTTGAGGGTTAGGATTTCCACATATGAATTTTAGGGGGACACAAAACATTTAGGCCATAGCAATAAGCTAATGTGCATTTTCTTCAAGATGTTTCTGGAGGATTATTTTGTATTTTGTTATCAAGAAATCTCAGACTTAACAGATTTTCAAATATCCCCTTTGATTCAGAATTAGCTGTCCATTATATTCACAAAAACATGTCCATCCCTGTTTCATGTACCCTCTCAAGAAGGTGAGATTCTGTCTCATATGTTTAAATGCATAGTGTGTGTCAAAGCAGGTACGTTGCTTGAGCCCAGGAATTTGAGACCCAGTCTGGGCAACATGGTGAAAATATGTCTCTACAAAAAATACAAAATATCAGCCAGGCATGGTGGCACACACCTGTAGTCCCCAGCTACTTGCAAGGCTGAGGTGGGAGAATCACCAGAGCCCAGGAGGTCAAGGCTGCAGTGAGCAGAAATCATGCCACTGCACTCCAGCCTGGAAAATCAGAGTGAGACCCTATCTCAGTAATAATAATAATAATAATAATAATAATAATAATAATAATAAATGCATAGTGTGTGGGGAAAGCCCATGGATCTTCATGAATGATACACTACTGCTTTTATGGCTATTCCTCATCATCCCAAGTCATTCTTCCTACAAAATACTGCAGACCTCCAGATATCCCTTCTCCTACCTCTCATATACACTGCTCTCCCACACTTCTGGAATGGTTTTCTAGTTTGAGGCTGTTACGGGCTGAACTGTGTTCCCCAAAAATCTGTATGTTGAAGTCCTCTAACCATCAGTACCTCACAATGCAACTCAATTTGGAAATAGATTCTTTGAAAAGGTAATTAAGTTAAAACGAGGTCAGTAGTGTGGGCCCTAATACAATATGACTGGCTCCTTATAAGAAGAGATGAGGACACAGACACATAGAAACAGAAGACCATGTGAAGACTCCGGGAGAAGGCAGTCATCTGCAAGGCAAAGAGAGGAGCCCCAGAAGAAGCCAACCCTGCTGACCCCTTGACCTCAGATTTCTACCTGACAGGATTGTGAGAAAATTAATTTCTGTTGTTTAAGTCACAGAGTCTGTGGTACTTTGTTATGGCATCCCTAGAAAGCCAATACAGGGGCAGTTTTAACTAATAAGTCAACCTGCAAAATACACTAAGATTCACCATAGTTGTTTATCTTACACAGTCAACCTTTGGTCTGTCCATCCTCCAAAGACCTTCAGAAAAGGTAAGCCCAGAAAAATCCATTCTAACACCTTATAATGTCAAAAAATTCTTCCTCCTACCCCTTCTAAATCCTTAGTAGGAGTCTTTTCCTCTTGGATTCTCGGGGTAGATAGAAAATAGCTTGTCACCACCACTCATTAACTATGACCTGTTCTAACATTTTGACACAGGACAAACAGGACCAGCCACCTGGTCTTTTCCTTATCACTCATTATTTTACATGCCTGGTTCTGTTATCCAGTTTTAAAAAGGCTTTCACAACTCTCAATTTGAGGGTTACACCATACTTGGTTTCTATTATCCTCTTCAGCCTTTTGTGTTTCTTTCATATTTTTAAAAATAAAATGACTGTAATATTAAATATTACTTACAGTTCTACCTTGTTTTGATTGAAATCATTGATACCTCATAAGCCCACTTTGCAACTTTGCCATTCATCCTGCTTTTTCCCACATTTTTAACATAAACTTTTAGCAGAAACTTCCATTACACTGTCCTTGAAACACTTTATTATCAAGTTCTTTCCAGAGAAAGGATTTTAATTCATTGCTTTATAGTCTTTTTCTTCTTAGCATTTTGAAAGGCTTCATAGAGTTCAAAATCCTCACATGGCCATTGCTTGATCTGGCCCTACCTTTCTCTTCAACTTCATGCCACATCACCCTCCTCCTGGCACACAAAGTTCTTGCCACACTTACCCGCACTGTGTTCATCAAACACACCCCATCCTGCTCTAGGTAATTTGCTCATGCTACCTCTCTGCCCTCACTCTCCTTCACTCAACCTCTCTTCTCCCTTTTTCAGACTAACTCCTTCCTATGTATCCTTGAAAGAGCCACATCCTATGAGAGGCTCATCCTGAACTTCTTTTACCCCCTACCTCCATGAGGTTTTCCTTTATAGCATTTTGTTACAATTGCAATCACACGTTTATTTCTGTATGTGTGTGTTTAACATGTACAGCATGAAGAGACCTTGGGTCCTTAGTCCTTTTGTTCTGTCCATGCTTAATTCCTTGGCAGTTTCATTGGTCTTTGGACTTTAGATACCATCAACATGCTGACAATTCTCAGATGCACTCCAGACTTCTCTCCCAAACTTCAGGTTCATACATCTAACTGCTTGCTCAACAGTTGACCTCAATATACATATAGAACTATCAAACTTCACACCTCTGAACTCCTGACCTTCCCCCTGCCAAACCTGCTCTACCTGCAGACTTCCCTCGTTTCAATAGATGGTACCTCCATTCTTCCAGGTGCTCGAGAAACCAAAAAACCTCAGAGTCCCCCACATGTCTTTCTCTCATACCTTAAACCAATTCTCAGGAAGTTCTGTTGGCTCTGCCTTCAAAATAAGTTCAAAATGTGGCCATTTCTCACTATTTCCACTGCCCCTTCCTTGTTCTGAGCCACCATCACCCCTTTCTTGGGTTACTGCCTTGGTCTCCTGACTGAGCTCTCGGCTACCCCTGCCCTTTGCACTCTTATCTTGACACAGCAGCTGGGTGTGACTTTTAAAACCTAAGTCAGGTTTTTAAACCCACTTAGGTTGCATCACTTCTCTGCTCAAAATCCTGCAGTGGCTCCCCATTTCCCTTTGAGGAAAGAGCAAAACCCTTACAATGGCACACATTATCTGTCCAACCTTATCTCTTCCCTCTGCTCCAACTGCACCAGCCACCTTGCATTTCCTTAAACTGCCAGCCATGCTCATTGCTTGAGACTTTGCACTGGCTGTTTCCTCATCTAGAATGCTCTTCACCCAGATATCCCCATGATTAAGCCTTCAACTTCTTCAAAGCTTTGCTCAAAAGTCAGCTTCTCAATGAAGCCAATACCAAGTATTCTATTTGTGATATTCTATCTAGCAATGCTCCGCATTCCATATGCCCCTCACTCCATTCTACTTATTTTTCTATAGTAATTATCAGCTTCTCATATCCTATATAATTTTTACCTTTTTTACATTATTATTTATTATCTGTACTTCCCACTAGAGTGTCATCTTTATGAGGTCATTGATATATCTGAAGTAGCTGAAACACAACAGACTCCCATCTATTTGTGAAATGAACATAGAGAAACTTCCTATACAAACTGCAGTTTGTAAGAGTTTACAGGGTTCTTTTAAAGATAAATGAAATAGTATATGTGAAAAGGCTTTGTAAGCTAAAGTCTCCTTTGACAAATACCTAAATCTTTATTCTTTCCACAGAAGTTACCAGTATTACCAGTGGTGTATTTTTTTCACTTAGCTCTGTAAATATACTCATGAAAATATCATATTATTTTATATGAGCTTTTAAAATAGTGAATGGCATCATAATATTAAAACAAAACACGTTGTGATATCTAAAGTTCTGTCTGTGTGTGAGATTATTATTACTTGGGAGTAGGAATTAAGGGATTCAAAACAGATGACAAATTACACAGTTTTCCAGTAACTGTGTAGCCTAACTTCAGAATTACCCTGAATATCCCTCTTTGGAGAATGGAGTGCCTCGTAAAATTAGAAATAAACGCAATTTCCTTTTAAGTTTGAGGCAAAGATTGGGAAGATAGAATTAACTTTCCTAAGAGATAGTCTATTTCGTTTGCCATTCTCCGTGTGTTCTGAAGGATTCTGGTAAGATTTATATTCAATTTCTGAAAAAAAATGCTGAGAGTTATACATTCAGAACATCACAGAACAAGATATTTTCTTAGTCTTCTAGACAGTCAATTCTTGTATCTACTTTTAGATTTTGATGTCAAAGTTGATGTAAATTATAATTCATTGCTACTTGTTTCTAAAACATTTGACTATTTCTAAACTACTTCACTGAATATTTTACCTTTATTTTCCATGTATGATAACATAGCACTAACTTCAAGATTTTCTTGCATGAATAACATTAGTTGGCTTTTATAAATGCTTTTCCCTATTGAACGCTGCTTATTACCTTAAAGGTAGATTATGCCACTTTCTCTTTTAAAGACCTTGTCTTATTATTGTTTATGTACTTTTGCCAATTTTTATATAATTTTGAGGTCTCCATCAATGTTTTTAAATTAATTATGATTTCTAAACAAGTTAAAATAGGCCTATAATCATTCATTGTAGTTTAACCCAATACATCTAGCAAGTAAAATTGAAGGATTGAGTCAATGAAGCCATACTGGGATATCATTGCCAATTTAGCTATCAAAAGTAATCCATTATGATGTAGTTTATTATAAAGTACATTTTACACATTAATTATTAATCCACAGTGCAAAGCTTTTACCAAAAGCCTGTCCTTGATTGCTTTGCTTTCCCATACTTAAGCAGTTAGATTCCACGGTTTTGTAATCTAAGATTAGTATTTGGCACCTTGATCAAATTCCCAAAGTTCTGTAATGTCTCCCTTTATTGCCAGTAAATCCAGATGGAAGCTGCTTTTAGTGTGGTTATTAAGTGTGAGTTTATTAATGTTATCTGTTAAACCCACACTACACATTGCTCATATAAGAACTTTCAGAATCACACTTGATAAATGCACCATGCAAGTCTAAAAGGTTTAAGAACAAAATTAAGACTTTAATATATAAATTAGAATACTGTTGGTGCTCAAAAGCAACTTGGACACGGGGTTCTGACTCATTAATTATATATTAGAGTGCAGCCTCTCATCAATAAAGTTTCTTAAACTATAAGCACAAGTTTCCAAAATGGACCTTAACTGAAACTCAAGGAAAAGGAGAGAAATTAAGGAAGTCAGAAAAATATTAGTTCCTCACATGGGTTTGGAATGAGGGATGGATGGGGCCCCTGTGTCAGGTGGCAAATTTATATTTGTCCACTGTCAGAAGGCCACTTATGCCAAGCTGTAGGAATCATCTGTTTTTGTCAAGCATTTCTACATGAGACTAACATAAAATTAATACTAGCACATCCTACATAGTTGCCCAGAAAATAACTGTCACAGAGGGAAGCATGTAGTCGCCAACTGTTGATCCTTTTACTATAGACTTGGAAAAAGTCACCCTGTTTACATCTCAAACACTTAACCGACATACTAAGAAAAAAATAAACAAAATCAACAGTACATGGAGTGTTTATTACATTTTAATGTCCCTAGAATTCTTCTGATTTTATTTCTTTGAATCGTTTTACCTTAAAAATCAAGTTCATTTAAATAGCTAGGAAAGACAGTGACCACTATCGTTGCAGAGATCCTGGAATGAAGTCCCGACATGTGCACTCACTGAAAAATCAAACTTGTCTAGAACTCCGTCTCATCGGTGGTGGTACTGGAGATCAGTCCACCCCAACTCTTCTGCATTCCTCCTCAGGAAGACTCTGAGCTCAGTGGAGATCAAGGACCCCTGTGTCCACCCAGGCAGTGTGGGAAAGGGTCAAGGAGGAAGAGAGTCAGGCTGACTTCCCCGTCTAGGGGCAAGGGCTGGAGGAGAGACTGGTTTTTAGAATAGCGCAATATGGAACAACAAGATGGTCCTCTGCCTGCACCCCACCTCCTCGCCAGAGTCCACAGCCAAAGGCACAGATATGAGACACCCATAATAACCAATGAGTGGAATAAAGCCCTGTGTTATTGAAGGCTCTGTAAGAAACAGAGCCCAAGCCAAATGTGTTTTGTGGCCTTGACACAGGTGAGAGGAAGGTGTGCATCCACTTTGACAGGGACTGGGGGCTGCATGGATATGCAGCTATGGCAACACCTAATGTGATAGTGGTGTCACAGTCCCGTCCGCATTTGGGAACAGGAAGAGATAATGTCATAACATTGCCATACAGAAGACTATTTTCCCTTACCCCATCCCTACTCAGAGACTTCTTGCAAAAGTCAGAAAGGATTTAGGACATGGGTGAAAGAGATTAAACGAAAATTTACTCTTTGACTCTTCCTGGGGCCCTATTACAAAGCCTTGATTGTTTGCCATAGAACATTCGAATTGCATTTCTCTTTCCTCCTCTGAACATGTAGCATTCATTAGCTGCATCTAAAGTAGCAGAGAATTCAACCTGAAATGTGGAATCCAAACAGAATCCCCATACTTAAACAACAAGCTGCTCTGAGAAACGTTCTATGAATGATTGTGGTGCATGACGCTACAGCAAGTCATTTGCTTAATGTGCAGTCATAATAAAATGTTGGGATGACTGGCTTTTAAATTTACCTCCATTTTTTGCTTCTTATTTGTCTAGTCTTTGTCACTTCTTAAAAGTGCTTAGGTAAGGAATCATTAATCTAAAAAGAGTTAAGATTTGTTACTTTCCTTGATGCTTGTCAGCAGTATTCACCCCCAAATCTACAAGTCAAAATAACTCGGGGCAGCTGTAGGTGACCTCTCGGGCCATCACAAGAGTAAAATGAGGCCCTCTCTTTTTATTGCAACGGGACTCAAGAAATGACAGTTGAACCAATGCCTCACCATAAAGTGCAAGGGGAGTGACAGAAAGAGTGACAGACAAATTAAAGAGTAAGTAGTGTTTAGCAATTTGCGGTGACAGCACTAAAAATTTTTAGTGCCAGGCCGGTTTAGAAATGACAGTATGCAGCTGAGAACAAGGCAGCTTACCCATTATAGAGAGGAATTTGTGTGCGAACTTAGAAACAGCAGTCCTCAAAACTGGAAAAAAAAAATCTTTACGTGTTATTTAAGTAGCTGCCTATTAAACTTTTACATAGTTTTCATATTGCCTATTGCCACTTTACATCATTAACCCAATGTTTGAATCATGGCTTTCAGATAGATTTTTAGATTTTTGTCTCATTGTTCCTATAGAGATGTCACTAGAAATTGGATTTAGCATCCATTTGTTGTTCTCAGTGTCATTTTTCCAACCAATGGACTGTGCTATTAGAGACACCAGCTTCCTACTAAAAAAAGGCATTAAGGGACTCTTTAGTAAGGTTCTCTGTGCTTATGGTAACAAATGACACCAAAACTTGTATTAATCTCACTATGGATAATCATTTATTGAGCACTTACTATGTACTAGAAATCATGCGAAGTACTTTGTACTCATCATCTGTCTCTAACATATATAATGGATACTCAATAAATGTGTGTTGGTGGAAGACAGGAAGGAAGAAGGAAGGAGAAAGGGAAGAACGGAAGAAAGTTTCATTATCACTTACACTGAGCACTTTCCTATAAGTCATTTTGAGAACTAGTTAAACAGGTAGAAATATTCCTTTCTTCACTGGGATTTATTGAGGCAGGTCCCAAACCAGGCTGAAACACACCCAAATTACCTTTTGATTTTTGCACTTACTGTCTTCCATCATAAATAACTCTGGTGCCAACAACTTAGACTAATAACTCAGAAGTAAATAAGTAAACAAAACTGAGTTTTCCTCACTTCAGAGAAACTCTGAAATGAATCCAGTTACCACAACCTCCTTGGTTCCCCTTTACAGTTTTCACCCCAAAGATTTGAAGTCAAGAGGCAACCCTTAAGGTGTAAACAACTAGAGATTATTCATAGACGATATAAACAGAAGATGAGGGCAAAGGTCCAGGCCAGGACCCAGTTGTCATCTAAAGCGACAGATCATTCCCAAAGCCTGCCCAAACATTCATCACAAACAGGTTTGGGAATGTTTTATATGGCTGTGAGCCAGGTTTTGCCTTGTCCATATTCCAAAAGTTGATCCATCCCAGTGCCATAAACTTTCAAATAACAATAAAATGATTTGATTATAAGATGGAAGGGGGAAAATAATGATGAGCCTTCCAATGACTCAAACAGAGCCTGAGTCATTGGGGTCAAGGAGAAACTGCACATATTACAGATTGAATTTCAACAAGCTATATGGGATCATTTTATGACTAAAGATGAAGCTGGAATTATACTGCCTCCAGCACCAAAGTGTTGTGCATACTTACCCTTCAGGGTTTTTGTTTGTTTGTCTTTTTTGTTTTTGTTTTTTGTGTTTTTTTGTTTGTTTATTTTTATTTGTCGTTGTTGTTTTTGAGACAGGGTCTCACTAAATCGCCCCAACTGGAATGCAGTGGTGTGATCACGTCTCACACTGGAATTCAGTGGCGTGATCACATCTCACCGCAGCCTTGACCTCCTGGGTACCAGTTTTTGTTTTTTGTTTTTTCCCATGCTGGCGTTTCACGTAAAAGCACAGAATAACTATGCTCTGTATACTACAAAATGAAACATACGCCCTTTTATTTCTATTGTTTTTGAGGGATCTGGTGAGGAATGTTAATGTTAACTATTATCAATCATGTTATTATTACTATTAATACCACCTTTAAGCTAGTTCTTACATCCATATATTTTCACCTGCCAAACAATAAAGGCAAACAGCCATTCCTGTGTTTGTTTGTTTGTTTGTTTCTTGCTTTGCCCTCAACCCAGGCTGTGTTCCAAACAACTTTCCACTCAACTCCTAACCCATAGCCTGAACTTTCATTTGCTACTCCATTCCTATCCTTTCCGGCTTGATATTGGAAAACAACATATAAGTATCTTAGCAGATGCAAGAAAAAAAAAAGTATTCAGTACTCATTCAGAATGTAATTTGAAAACTTACTAAAATTATGACTAAAAATAACTTTTCTTAACCTGAGAAATGATAACACCCTAGCCTGTAGCAATCATCACATTTAATGATAAAATTATAGAATATTTTTCATTTAAATCACAAGCAAAACGAGGTGCTCATTATCTTACTATCACTGCTGCTATTCAACATTATATTGAAAGTCTTACAACAATAACAAGGCTTATCCTACAATAATAAGGTAAGAAACTGAAATAAAATATATAAAATCAGAAAAGACAACATTACCTTTTCTATACAATGTGATTATCTAAACAGTATATTCAAGATAGTCTGCAAACTATTGAAACCAATAGGAGTTCAGCAAAATTGCTAAATAAAAGTCACTTGACTAGATTACACACTGAATTCTTACTGTGGAACAGGCATAGTTTTAAGGATTTTCCATAAATTTTTGACTAATAATATTAACTAATCTAATACAACAGTCCTTGAAAATAATACGGTTATTATCAGAGTAATTGATACAATTATGTCAGAGAAAACTGAAGCAAAGGAAGGTTAAGCAACTTGCTGTTATAGGTTGAACTGTGCTCCCCAAAGACATTTTGAAGCTAACCTTCAGTGCCTGTGAGTATGACCTTATCAAATATCAGGTCTTTGCAGATATAATCAAGTTAAGGTGAGGTCATTTTAGGGTATGCCCTAATATAATATGACTGATGTCCTTGTAAGAGGAGGGAAATTTAGGCACAGACACACACCGGAGAACATCATGTGACAACGAAGGCAGAAATTGGAGTTATGCAGCTACAAGCCAAGGGAAACCAAAGATTGCTGGCAACCATTCGATGCTAGGAAGAAAAAAAGGAGGGATTTCCTACAGTTTCCAGAGGGAGATGGCCTTGCTGACACCTTAATTTCAGACCTCTAGCATCTGGAACTGTGAGACAATACATGTCTGCTGCTTTAAGTCACCCAGTTTGTGGCACTTTGTCATGACAACTCTAGGAAACTAACAAGCTTGTCATGGGTCACACAGTTAGTAAAATGACAGAGCCAGGACATAAGATCAGCCCACCAACATCAACACTCTGCACATCAGTTACAACCAAATTAGAAAATGGAGCATCAAACAGATACTATTCACAGTTACATAACTACAAAGTGATATAAACAAATAAATCTAATAAATAACATTCAGGAGACGGTCCATTCTCATAATTTATAGTGATTATGTTCCATAAAGTTGCCACACACAGTGAAGTAGCAAAAACTGAACTATTGCTCCTAGGGGAAATACAGGAGTAGGTTCCTGTGAACCTCTGGCTACAACATTTTTGTCAACCAATCAATACAAAACCTTGTTTTATGTGTGTTTCTGTTTAAAGACTCCCTATTTAATAAATATTGTTGATTCATTAACATTGAAGTCACAGCCAACAGCACTATAACCCAGGCTTGAACAAAGCTTATTTAACACATGTATTTTTCCTGTAAGGCACAACACAACTGCCTTGCACTGAGAAACACAGACAGCAGATCAGCACAATGCTTGGGGGGCATTTTAAACAGCAAAATCACCAATAAAAAACATAAAAGTGTAAAAAGCATGGTACTATTAGCCACAAAAAGGACATGTTTTCATTATGACAGCAGAAGCAAGAAGGCAGAGCACCACCTTGTTGGGAACTCAGCTGAGAACATACATGTGTGCCAGACACTCAGATATTTCAGCACTCTGCTCATGTCAGTGAATGACCACGAAAGCACAGCAAGTATTGACTTGCAGGTTGCAAATAAGTTTTAGGAAGTAGCCAAATTCACAAATATGGAATCTTTGAATAATGAGGACTAATTGTATTTACGGAGAAAATTACAAAACCTCATGAAAAGACAAAAAAAAAGAGATCTTAATAAATGGAGATGGCATATGGTCATTAATAGGAAGGCTCAACTTTTAAGATGTCAATTCTACCACAAATTAATCCCAGCAAAATCCCTGAGAGTATTTTTGCAGAATTTGACAAGCTGATCCTAAAATTCATGGGGAAAAGTAAAGAACCAAGAATCAGTAAAATAACTCTGAAAATTTAGGTGCAGAGATTTATTCTACCAAATATGACAACTTAGAATAAAGCTATATTAATTAAAATAGTGTGATTTTTAAAACAAGGCAAGAAAAATAGAACACGGGAACAGAAGAGGGAGACCAGAAACTGACATAAACCTGTATAAAAATGTTGTGTATGTCTGAGATGGTGTTAAAAATCAATGGATAGGCCGGGCACGGTGGCTCAAGCCTGTAATCCCAGCACTTTGGGAGGCCGAGGCTGGTGAATCACCTGAGGTCTGGAGTTCAAGAGCAGCCTGGCCAACATGGTGAAACCCTGTCTCTACCAAAATACAAAAATTAGGCAGGTGTTGGTGGTGGGTGCCTGTAATCCCAGCGAATTAGGAGGCCGAGGCATGAGAATCGCTTGAACCCCAGAAGCAGAAGTTGCAGTGGCCTGAGATCATGCCACTAAACTCCAGCCTGGGTGACAGAGCGAGACTCCGTCTCAAAAGGAAAACAAATCAAGGGATAAAATTATTCAGAAAACATGATCAGGAGAAGTAAATTATCCGTATGGAAAAAAAGATAGATCCCTACCTCATGTTATGTCAAAAAATAAATCTAGGGAAAACAGTGAGAGACCCAGATGTAATAAAAATTTAGAAAAAATAGAGAATATACCTTAATGATTTCTTGGAAGTAATTAATCCACTTAGTAGGACAGAATAAAGCACAAACCATACAGGAAAATATGAATAAATTTGACATTACATTTTCTAAACTTTTGTTCAATAAAAGATATCACACAGTGTTAAAATGCAATCTGTGGGTAAGATAAAATATTCACAATGCACATTAACAAAAAGTTAATATAAAAACTTCATATAGAAATTCTACAAAGGAATAAGAAAAGGACAAAAATTGATTAGAGAAATAGACAAAGGATATAAACATATAAAAGACACTAAACAACTAAATAGCAACAGTTATTGGATAGATGCAAAAAGTCATTAAATTTCATTTTATACTCATTTGATTGGCAAATTTACAAAGTCTGATAATCACACATGTTGGTAAAAATGTGAAAGAACAAGAACTTTCAACACTGCTGGTAGAAAATGAATTGGCAGAGACATATTGAAAAGCAATTTGGTAATACCTGCTAAAGTGAAAGCTGTGTATATCCTTACACTCTGCAATTCTTCTTCTTGGTGTAGCCGCTGAGGAAGCTTTTCCACATGTGCACAAAAAGACATGTACAAGAATGTATACAGCAGCATGATTTGTAATAGCAAAACATCTAGAAATTATTTAAATATCTATCAACAGTAGATTTGATTAATTATGGTCATAGTCACACAATAAAATACCATCAAAGAGCTCAAATGGATAGATCCAAATAATGATAATAATAAGAAAAATGTGTAAGAATTCCCTTTACATAAAGTTTAAAATAAAGTAAAATCACATAGTATTTGTGTGTGTGTGTGTGTGTCCTAATAGTATAAAACTTTCATGGGAATAATAAACAACAAATTTAGGATAGATTTTTCCAGGAGAGGACACAATATTGAAGAGGGCTAGCCAATTAATATACTATTTATTACTATTTTCAAATCTTTAGAAAGTATGGTAAAACATTAAGAGCTGCTACAAGAGAGACTGGGTGGGTGTTTGCTGTAGTCTCTATAACTTTCTGGTGAATAATTGCAATATTCCATTGAAACAAAACATGCTAAAGTGTGTTAAAGTCAGAAGGAGCTCATCAGTTTAAGTC
Organism: Rhinopithecus bieti; assembly: GCF_001698545.2. Classification (NCBI taxonomy): domain Eukaryota; kingdom Metazoa; phylum Chordata; class Mammalia; order Primates; family Cercopithecidae; genus Rhinopithecus; species Rhinopithecus bieti. The sequence continues at coordinate 767,095 of NW_016803692.1, read as the reverse complement.
CTAAATTCAGCACTTGCTGTTAAAATTTAGAGCCTGCCATCAAGTTCTATAAATAAGATAATAGAATGTAGGAATTATACTTAATCCTCTAATTACTCTCAGCTTTAATCAAGCCTTTATTAACATAATGTGTCTAGCTTGGGGTCTTAAAACCTGAGAGGGGATTTAGGGAAGAGTAATCAAAACAATGAAAAATAAGTAGATGATATAAGGAAAGGCAATAGGAACTGGGATAATTCAGACTAGTGAAAGAATGCAAAGGGTAAAATATGTTGAGGTGAATGCACAGTTTGTTTCTTTTATATTCATGTCTATTCCTGTTAAGGCCTTACTAAAACTAGCTGTTCCGGCTATCTATTGCTGTGTAACAAATCACTCCAAAATATAGTGGCTTAAAATAATATAAAGCATTGATTTTGCTCATGAATCTTTAATTGGGTCAGGACTTCAGCTGGGGACAGCTCTTTGCTGATCCATATGGCATCAGTTGCAACAGCTCAGCTAAGGCTGGGAGATCCACTTTCACAGTGATTCTCACATGCTTGCAAAATGGTACTATTGGCTGAAGCTATGCCAGGACTGTGCCCATGATCCTCAGCTCTACTCTTTGTGGGTCTCTCCACGGGTTTCTTGGACTTCCTCCCAGCATGATGTCTGGGTTCCAAAAAGGTACATCCCACGGGGAAAGTGCATGACATTTTTATATCCCAACCTTGGAAGTCACAGAGCAACACTTTTACCAAACTTATTGGTTAGGGTAGTCACAAATTGCTTCCCACTCAGTTTCAAGGGAAGGGGACATACAAGCCAACTCTTAATGGAGGAGTGACATAGCTATAGAATAACTTTGGATATGGAGATAGTACTGCATCCATCTTTGTAATAAATGCAGTTTGCCACACCAACATCCTTCCTGAAATATTTCTCCAGGTCAATCTGTTATTCTTACTGCTGCCAAAACAGAGATCTTGTCACACCATTCTCTTGTTCTTAACAACAAGGGAGTCTGTCCTCTGCTCTTCGTCCCCACAAAATCACATTTATTCTGTGGAACTGCAAGCCTTCATGTAGTCAAAAGGTATATAATACTTCATGGAGTCAAAAAGGTATATAATAAAACTTTTACAGTTTTCTTGAAACATCCATGTCTATGACCAAAACTTAGAAAAGGCTCACCAAAATATTAATGTTTTGGATGCATTTCTACTTGAGTTTTATCTGAAATAATGTGACAGCACATTCATATTTCATGTAACCTGGTGTCAAGACCATGTACAGACATATCAGCAACCTAGGTGAATTTGGAGGAATTCACATAACAATATTTCTGCCATCCTCTAGACATTCAAGCAAATGTAACTCATAAATCCAATCAGATTTTAAAATCCTTTTTAACCCAGAGAACTGTAAGTGAGGCATTGGAAAGTTCTTTAAAGTTCTTCCTTTAAGTTACTTAATGTGGTATATTCAGCACAATAGTCAAAAGTGACAGTATTTGTCAATACAAGAATATGAAGATACGCTTTGGATATGAAGATAGTGTCGCATCCATCTTTGTAATAAATACAGTTTGCCACACCAACATTCTTCCTGAAATATTTCTCCAGGTCAATCTGTTATTCCATTAGTTGGCTACACCATTAGGCTTCCACTTTCTCACTATTCATCATTAAATAATTGTCTTCTTTTTTCACTAAACATGGAAAATTGACTACCATTTTTCACCAAAACATGCCCTACCCTTTCTGTATTGCTTAATTTGTTAGTTGTTAAGCACACTACCAGAATGGATACCAGCAAAAACTGATCAGTATGTGAGATTACTTTGCCCCAGTACCAATTTGACTAAGATGGTTCTTGAACTCTACCTTCATTAGGTTGAAGCATACTAAATTGCTGATAGTCTACCAGTTTTGGCCAAGAAAGTGTGTTCAATTTATATGTGTTGATCAGATTGAGAAATTTCCTTGCAAACCCCAAGAATTGAGGGAGTTGATTCAAAGTCAGTCTAGGATGAACTCTAACTGAAGAATCAAACTGTTTTTTCTTATGCATAAGGTTTGATATAAAAGCCCAGAAAAGTGGTACCACTGGCTCAAGTGAGTCAACCAGTTGTTGAGTCCTATATGTGGACAGACTACCCACAAGAAAAAAGTAAATCCGAAATCCTTGCTTCTCTGGACTGGGTTTTTTGTGTTTTTTTGTTGTTGTTGTTGTTGTTTGTTTTTGTTGTTGTTGTTGGTGGTGGTGGTTACTGCGTAAATTAGTCAATACAACTTAAGTATGACAGCATGTAAGAAGAGGTTTAATATTATTGGATAAAGACTTTGGATTTTTAATAGACCAAATTTAACTGGAATGGTTGAAGATTTTTGTTTCCTACACTGTGAAATGAAATGGAGAAACAAATCCGGATTGCCCCCAGAAGTTAGAAGTAATGAAAAGAATCCTTAAGCAATACTTAATAAGTGCTTAATACTATAATCATGATCCATAAAATAGAGATCCACAAAAGATATGACCAAAATGATTGGCAATTATTATTAGTATAACATAATAATAAGGCTGTGGCAGAGTTTAGAAGGTAACTGCCAATTTCAACTGCTACAAAAAAATCATGTGCTAAGAAAATAAAAATCAAAGAGATGTATAATTTAAAAACACATTAACCTTATTTGATAATCTTTGGGGATAAACAAAGGATTAGGATAAAGCTTTTGTGAGTGTTTTGGGGGAGTACAAAGTTTACCAGAATGGCTACATGTTTCCAATTAAGTTTTGAAATTTTTTGTCTTAAAAGACATAAAAAGCCCCAGTTCTATTTAGTGTGCTCCAGATTGAGTGATGTAACAATTAAAGGATAAATATTATGTTGAATCTAATATGCAAAATATATTTCTCTGAACTTAAAGTGCAATAAGTAGCTGATAGTATGGCCTTCTGGATCTGGGAGGATGATAAACTGTTTTGTACACCCAGCCATCCAATTCCATCCCAAAACTCTTTTCTCCAGTCACAACAGTACTTGGCCAGAGAGAGAAATATGAGGACAAATTCACACCTCTTATTTTTTCACATGTGGTGACAAGAACCTCATGATCACTAACTCATTACATTTGAATCTGTACTGCTCATATTATATATAGTTTTTCCTATGTTATCTTTAAGTAACACATTTAGCAGCATTTCTGAAAGTGTGCTCCACACAGGTCCAGCTCCACAAGATGTTAATAAGTTTATTATGATATGAAAGAGTTTCATATTGCTGCCAGGTTAAACTTATTTACTGCAGTTCTCATGAAAACTTCTTACAGGCTGGGTGCAGCAGCTCAGACCTCTAATCCCAGCACTTTGGGAGGCCGAGGAGGGTGGATCACCAGAGGTCATGTGTTAGAGACCAGCCTGGCCAATATGGTGAAACCCTGTCTCTACTAAAAATACAAAAAAAAAAAAAAACAAAATTAGCTCAGCCTGGTGGCGGGCACCTGTAATCCCAGCTACTTGGGGAGCTGAGGCAGGAGAATCGCTTGAACCCAGGAGACAGAGGTTGCAGTGAGCCGAGATCGCGCCACTGCACTCCATCCTGGGTGACAGACCAAGACTCCTCTCAAAAAAGAAACACTTTTTATGTATAAGTACACATTATAAATCTCCTACGGTGTATATAGTATGTATCATTTCCAAAAGTTACTTCAATCACAGAAAACATTTTGCAAAAATATCTCAACAAACTAGAACATACATTGTGAAACTCCAATTTAAGGCATTTCTGATAATATTTTCTTGATATCAATGTAAATTACAGGTTTCTTTTTTATTTTAATTTAAACTCACAGATATCTAACTATAGGTTTCTTAATGATAGCTCTCATATCCAAGCTTTTTAATCTCCCTCAGATTCTAATGACTTCTAAATATTTATTTATGAGTTTATTTATTCAATAAATATTTATTAAATGCTTACTATGTTCCAAGCACTAAGTGTAGACTTTGGAAACATGGAAATGAGCAATTTTAAAAATGTCCCTTTCCTTGTAGAACTTACATTATAGTTAGGGGAGGTGCCAATTTACACATAAAAAAGTAAGTGCTAATGAACAAAAATAAAAAACAGGATAATGAACTAGACAGTTTCCTGGGGTGATTGTAACATTTTGGAAGGATTATCAACATGATTTTTCTGATAAAGTAACATTTGAACTTAAGGGATATTAAATGAATTTTTTCCTTCCCTATTTCTTTCATTCTTTGTTTTATTTTAATCAAAATAATACATGCATATAGTACAAAATAAAATATACCAAAAGTTTATAATAAAAAAATTACTGCCCCAACTCTCTTCATCCTAGCCCCAATTCCTGAAACAGCCTCTTTTAATAGTTTCTGACTTTTATTTTTCTGACCATGACAGAAGACAAAAATAGAAGACATAGTGGCAGTTGGGAGGGCAATAATATGGGAAGATCCTGGACCCCTCAATGATTTTCAAGCCACCATATCAGCCCTGAAGTTTCTCCTTTAATGTGAGAGAGGAATACCTCTTTCTTGGGTCTATGTTTTTTGGAGGTATCTGTCACTTGTAGCCAAACTCTAATTGATACAGGATTAGATATAACCCCTGGCAATTAAAAGGAAAATATTCCAAGCATCCAAGTCAAATGTATTATTTTTTCTGTATCTACAGTAATTGCTGAAATCATGCTACATTTTTGTTTGCTTCATATCTGCATTGTAACTTTCCTATGCAGTTGTTTCTCCTTTTCTAATTCTCTTTTCTGTTTCCTTATAAAGGAATAAACATGCCTGCTTCACCCTGTTGTTCATGGCAACAACTTTTTTCTTTTTTTTTCTAGAAACAGAATCAGGCTTTATTTTTGTTATTTTTAATACAGGTATTGTATTATAGACAGCTGTTAGTCTCGCGATTCAGTATGGCCGATACACAGAAATTAAAGTAGAAACGAAATGAGGGCACACTCGCTCCTGTCCTCTGGTTGGCACCCTCCAACCCTTAAAAGAACTGTCCTCCCCGTCATCATATCCTTTCCCTGTTGCAAAAGACAAAAAAACAAAATGCCACTCCAAAGAAAAATCCCAGATGCTCTCTCCCTAGCAGTCAGTGGGACGAAGCAAGACACTGTTACCTTGGGTGGGATGGAGAAGCCACCAGGTCCATACCACGGAGGCCGTGGTGAGATGGAGAAGCCACTAGGTCCATACTGCAGAGACCACGTGCACCATCACTGGAGCCAAACCCTGTTCATGGCCAGCAAAACTCACCACCAGGCGAGACCATAGTGTGTTATCCACCAGCAATCCCCGAGGTCCAATGCCACCCAAGTCAGGCAGCCTTGAGACAGCAGAAGGAACCCTGTCCTCTGGGGATGTTGGTTCCAGAGGAGAAGGCCGGAGGACAGTCTCTTCAGAGAGGAGCTCGCCAGGGAAAAAGGGTTCCTGAGGAGGTGTGCAAAGGTCAAGGGAGCCACCCTTGCCACCTGTCCCAGGGCTTACTGCTGACTCCACTGTCCTTGGAGTGCTGGAGTCTCTACACCACTCTGCTCAGGACTACTGCTTGGGGGCTGGTCCCAGCACACTTCACCTCTGAGGTCTCAGAGGCTCTCCTCTAAGTCTTTACAAGCAGCATCTTGAGAGGTAGACAGTTTCCCTTCCTCACTTTTAAAGACTACAGTCTCTGTCTTGGCACATACAGTGAGGCTGAGCATTTCCTTCATTCCTCCATTCATCAGTGTCTCCGTTTCCTTGTCTGTACTTTCTGCATCCTCCTCTTCGTCTGAGCTGCCTTCCATGGCCACACTGCCCGGTGCTTCTGGCTGAGCTGCCAGGGCAGCTGCAATGGGCAGCAGCTTTTAATCCATTTTATCTAATCTTTAGAATCGGTTCCTTTCTTCTACTTGAGTCATGCTTCGAGGGGGCTTCTGAAGCTTCTAGCACAACTGCCATGCTACAGTGTCTTTCCCTTGGACTCTTGGTTCAGTGCCACAGTTTCTTTTATGCCCCATTTTTATTTTCTTTCACAGATCTTACCTTCATCATTCCAGAGTATACCATAAAGTATTTTTCTTTGTTTTGCTTTTTTTTTTTTTTTTTTTTTTGAGACAGAATCTCGCTCTGTCACCCAGGCTAGAGGGCAGTGGCACAATCTTGGCCCACTGCAACCTCCACCTCCCGGGTTCAAGCAATTCTCCTGCCTCAGCCTCCTGAGTAGGTGGGACTACAGGCGCACGCCACCACGCCTGGCTAATTTTTTATTTTCAGTAGAGATGCGGTTTTGCTATGTTGGCCAGGTTGGTCTCGAACTCCTGACCTCAGGTGATCCGCCCGCCTCAGCCTTCCAAAGTGTTGGGATTACAGGTGTGAGCCACCGCGCCTGGCCACCATAAAGTATTTTTCTAAGTAAAAGTGCCTGCAAGTAAATGTTCCAAGTCCAAGTGCTTATATATTTGAAAAAGTCTGCTTTTCCTTCATACTTTGGCTGTAATTTTTTCTCAGAACATTGCAGGCTGTGTTGCCTTCAAGATCTCATACATTTGAGATTGCTGAATGTTAGGCTGATCCTTGTTCCTTTTGTTTGTAGCCTATATTTTCTTTCTGGAAACTTCTCAGACTCAGTATCTGAAGTTCCATGATGCTGTCTAGATGTAGGTCTTTTTCACTTGCTGAGCTTAATACCTCGGAGTTGATGGGCGGGGTGGGGGGTGGGGTTCAAAACAAAACTTGTCTCTTTCTATTCAGCTCTGGAAATGTTTCTTCTACTGTTTAATGATTTTCTTCTTGCTGTCCTGTCTTTCCAGTACACCTATTAGTTAAGGTTAAATCTGGATGGATTCACTGTATTTGACAACTCTGAGCAGCTGAAGCTTCTGGCAGATCAGTTCTTTGCATTGTTGTAGTCCCTGCCTGAGTGTCCTAGGCTGACATCATCTTCTCAATTTAAAAAAAAGAAAAAGTCCATCCACAAGCTTATGTTCTCCTTCCATCCTCTAGAAATATGTTGAAATACCTCATCCACAGATGGCATCCCTCTCTTTCTCTTAGTTTATTCCTTTGTATATCCTATATTTTCCTTTCCAACCTTTGTGTTCTGTCTGCCATCTTGCCAGAACATTGAAGTTTACCTTGGGTGACACAGTTGAAATAAAACTGCTGCACCAATTTCTCAACAGTGCTATTTTTAAGTATAAGAATATGTTATACAACTTAAGTAACATCAAAACACACGTTTAAATATCTAAGTATTTTATCATTGTAAAGACAGGATACAAAGAGCAAAATACATTCCTTTTCTTTTCTTAAAAAAAGTAATAGAGTACTATTTTCTTCTGTTATTTTCACTTTCCTCCTGAACTCACATAGTTTTAAAACATTTTTTTTCATTTAAGTGCTATCTTAAAAGCTTCTTTGTACAAAAACTTAAATGATTTTCTGTAGAGATTTTCCATGTGTCCTTGGACCAATATCTGATTCTTTAAAGACATGTTACCCAACATGATATTAACGTATTATTATTATAAAAGTTGTAATAGCAGGAGATTGATTTTTTCTGCCAAAGGAGAGGTAGAAGGGTTATGTGTTGATATGGTCTGGCTGCGTCCCCACCCAAATTTCATCTTGAATTGTAGTTCCCGTAATCCCCATCTCTCCAGGAAGGGAACTTGTGGGAGGTGATTAGATCATGGGGGCAGTTACCCCATGTTGTTCTCATGACAGTGAGTGAGTGCATCTGATGGTTTAACAAGGGGCTCTTCCCTGCTTCACTCTGCACTTATCTCTCCTGCTGCCATGTGAAGAAGAATGTGTTTGCTTCCCCTTCCACCATGATTGTAAGTTTCCTGAGGCCTCCCCTCAACCATGCAGAACTGTCAGCTAAACCTCTTTCTTTTATAAATTACCCAGTCTTGGACAGTTCTTTATAACAGCATGAGAATGGACTAATACATGTGCCTACATACTCTTGGCTATAAATAAAGTTCTATAGTAACATTTCTTCAAATAAGTAGGCTTCTAGTGAACCCAGAAATATGTAAGCAAAACATAAATTTATAAATTTGTGACTCTCCTATCTAGTTGTTTATTGATGACTGAAATATATTTATTCAATAAATATTTGTACTGAGCACTATATCTCGCCCAAGATACATAGTAAACAATACATCATATGCTTGAAGAACTATTGGGCCTAATAAAGGGATGCAAATTAGGAAACAGCAAATTTTCAAAAATGTGATCAATGATCCTGTGGAGTAAATATAAGATGCTATTAAAGCATATCAAAAGGAGAATGAACCTTGTGGAGGAGAAGGGGGCCAGTTTAGGTGAGAGATGGCTTCTCAAGTAGGTGACTCCTGAGCTGAGACTCAAAAGATGGGGATGAATTATCCAGGGAAGGAATTGGGGTCCTGGGAGATAAAAGGAACATTCCAGGCAACCAGAATATATGTGTGAAGGCCTGGAGGCAGGACCAGTCATGAATCAAAGTCACAAGCAAAGATGGTGAGAGATGAAGCTAGAGAAAGGAGCAAGAGCTAGATTCAAAAGCAACCAGGATACCCTATCAAGGAATGTGGACTTTCTTCTGAAACATAAAGAACTATGCTCAGCATAAGAGCAATTCCTTCATACTCTCTTCAAGGAAGTTCTGGGTTTTTTTATAAATGAGGTAATAATATTACAAACTTTCATTGTGAGTTTATCATGTCCAAGATACTAGACTTAGCAGGTAGGACTTAAAGGCATTTAACTTCAAGAATCAGTGTGAAAATAGGTTAGAATAATTTGAGATGCTATGTATTCTGATAAGAAGGGAACATACACAGGAGAGAGCTGAGTGATAGAAAACTGAAAAGTTATGCTACAGCCTAATGCTATAGTAGGAATTTGGACTTTAACTAATAAAGATGCTATCCAAATTTTTTGAGTAGGGAAGAGGCATAATTACATGTGTGTTTTACCCAAAGTGTGTATTCCCACTCTTTATTATACTGCATACATCAGGAAGTATATTACTTGGCTTGAAGCAACTTCAGCTTCATTTCTCTTTTAGTTAATTAGGGACCTAGGTTATCTAAATGAGTCACTATGGTTTGTTTTAAATATTGATGTTGGAGACTGCTGCTCAGCATTCTCTTCAAATTCAATCAAACTGAACATTTGTTCAACTTGCCTTCAAGGATCTCATCGTCGAAAGTTAAAACCAAAAGTAGCCCTATAAGCCCCCAATATATTTCTCTGTTATCATTCAATGATAGTGAAATTGAACAGGCACCAAATCTTATGATAATCTCATGAGTTTTTCTGCATTTTCTCCATCCCCTTCATGGGGCTTCTCATTTAGTGATTCAAGTTAATTTGGAGAGAGTGGTTTAAGTCAACCCATAATCTTTCTTCTGTGGAAACTATCAAGACGTCATTTGTGTTCTGGAAACTAGAAAAGGGTTTCTATTGCCCTTTCTACCTTCTCAGGAACAGGGGCAGATCCAAGTTGTCTGGATACGCAGTTTATTCATTGAGAAGGAGAAAAATCCTTTAAGAAAAAAGGAACACAAAATTACGCATACAAATACCTAGCTTTTCTTCTTGGAAGAACTTGAAAGGGATACTTATAAATAAAGAGCTAAGCTCTATTAGCTTCATGGCAAATACCCCTCTCATACGTATCCAATATATAAATATGCAATACACTTTTAATTAAGAGTTATCAATAAAATTTACACCTACATTGGCCATTTTGGATATAAGAAATATGTCAAAAATATGGAGGTCCTTAAAAGGTTCCTGCTTTTTGTTATAATCAGCCCACATTTGCCAAAACCTTGACTGTCACAGGGAGAAACTCTCATCTGAATATTCAATCAACAAGAAAATACTTGTGGATTGCCGACCCCTCTCCCTCTCTTGCTTTGAACTGTTTTACTAGTCCTAGATTCCAGACCCAACACTTAAAACTCACAATGAATCCTTGGTTCATATCTGGCCTTTCCACAAGGTCCACCCAGAGAGTGAGGCCATTTTCAAATGCTGGCAGCCATATAGCTAATAAAGTAGAAGAGATGTGTTCCATCAGGTAGAAAGAAAGAAAAAAAAAAACAGGAAAAAAAGGATAATAATAAAACTGTTTGGGTCAGCGTCCTTAAGTTTGTTCCTGAGGCCAATGTTGCCTGCTGCATTTAGCAGCTTAGTTCCCTGGAAATGAGTGGCACGACTCTGCAGATAAAAGGCTGTAGACCTCTGGAATACAAGCAAGTAGCTCCTCATTATACAAATAGAAGCAACTCAACTATGCATGCCCTCAAACTGAGCTCAGTGTTCTGCTGCATTTCAAAAATATCCATCTGTTCCAAGAGAAGAAACAGGAAGTTTTGTTAATTATCTCTCACAACCCACTAGTTAGTTTCCAGAAAAATCACTAAAGCCATCTTTCCTGAATAAATTTAACAAGTAAGTTACAAGATGCAACGCAGTAGATAAACCTTACATTACTCCTTTTAAATGAACTGAATCTATCAGTTGGCCAATTTCACACTCACTGCCTGTATGTCCCTTTTCGTGTCCTCAGGATTCAACAGACATATTTTCTGTACACAACTTTTTCATGTAACAATATTGATTAATAAACCAATATCACACTAGTTACATGCAAAATACTACATATTACACAACTGCTTGAGAGATATTTTCTGATGTATTTGCTTTAAGCACAACTTTGCTTCCAGATTCCATTAAAATCTTACAAATGCTCACAGTATTAGACAAAATAGATTAATAAGAATTTTTTTCTTGGTTATTAGCTAATTTAAATAGGTACCTCTAAAACTTCTTCCTCAGTCCAATTATGTTGTCTTAACAAAGATTCCATGCCAGAGTGCTAAGGATATTAAGGATACACATGCCCAACTGGACTGTTGCCATCATTCTATAAATCATTGCCAATTATGCCAATAAAGCATCCTGAGCAATGATTGATTTCTTAGTTATGCAGTCAGCTGTTCTTCAACACTTTGTTTTCCTTGAAATGTCTCAATCATGGCCCAGTTTCCTGAAACCATGATGGTTTACATTCCTCCAAAAGAGACATTTGTACACATCTGTTGGTAAGTAAAAAAGAGTTTAGAAATTCAGTGAAACCTCATTAATTCCATCTAACTGTTGGGAAAGATAATTCAAGTTCATGAAAATTCTGGATTTTGATTTTATAGAAATGCAAGGTAGGCTTTTTTTGTCTACTTTTATATCTGTTAACAACTCAAATTCGTCTAACAAAGAATCACTTTTGAAGTGCTCAGAGTGTATGGCAAATTTTTAAAATGTAATAAATATTTAGCATTATCATAACAATCTGTTAACTTGGGTCATTTCTTCACTAGCAAATAGAGACCTATCTTTGAAATCTGAAACAATCAGCCCTTTAATTTTTTACTAGCATTAATTACTTGCCAAAATTCAAATATGCTTTTGATAAAATATCCTGGATCAAGGCTGGATATTTGATATTTTTAAGACATCAATCACTAGACACAGCTGGAAAGCAAAGTGATAGAATGTAAAGCCTATAGACCTTCAAGCCAAACAGAACGGGGTTCAGATCTCAGCTGTATCACTCACTTACTCTATAGGATTTATCTGTTAATTCAGCCAATAAATATATAATGTACAGGTACTCAGGGCAGCAGATACAGTGATGGTTTCAACACAAAGGTCCCTACGTCCCAAAGGTTAAATCCTCTCGGTAAGGAGAAGAAAATAATCAAATAAAAAACCAAAAGATTTTCAGATAATGTTAAGTCTGTAAAGAGTGAACAGAGTGAGGGTTACAATGGTATATAGCATGTTGAGGTGGTTAGAGAAAGCTTGAAGAGCCAGTGATGTCCCATTTGAGATGGAAATAAAATAGAGGGCCAGTTACGCAAAGGCTGGGAGGGGTACAGTGGTCCAAAGTTGGAACAAGTGTGGTGTGTTTAAAGAAAAGAAATAGACCATTGCACTTGCTCTCTCTGAGTGACAAAGGTCTTCATATGTAAGGTGGGATTAACAATAGCAGGACCATTATTACATATTATATTTGCAAAGTACCTCAGCAGTGCCTAGCACATTTTAGACACTCAAAGAAAGTATATATTAACATGATAATGAATGTTTGGAGTGCTAGTATCCTGTGACCAATCTAATATCTACAAAACCAAAAAATGTTACCTACTCAGAATATGAATGATTTATTGACCAAACATGTTAGCTTACGCCTTTAATCCCAGCACTTTGGGAGGCCAAGGAGGGCAGATCACTTGAGGTCAGGAGTACGAGACCAGTCTGGCCAACATAGTGAAACCCTGTCTCTACTAAAAATACAAAAATTAGCCAGGCATGGTGGCGGGCACCTGTAATCCCAGCTACTCTGGAGGGAGGCTGGAGAATCACTTGAACCTGGGAGGCGGAGGTTGTAGTGAACTGAGATCATGCCACTTCACTCCACCCTGGGTGACAGAGCGAGACTCTGTCTTAACAAAAAAAAAAAAGAATCATGAATGATTTCCAAATAATGCCAGTGAACTATATTCATCTAAAATACCAAAGCTGAGTATTTTTTATCACCTTTTAGAAGTGTACATTCATATTTACTTCTAAACATCTACAAGTATATCATTTTGGTCTGCCATGTTCAAAACGTTTTAATACAAACCAGCACTGAAAAGTGGCTCACAACCCTTGTGGATGTGTGAAAAAAAATTGCTATTGATAAAGTGGCAATGTGTCACCCTGGGTCATTTATAAATATGCATGATCTCTGAATTGTCAATACAAAAATGTTTAAACATATAGACTGTGTCATACCACTGCAACTCAAATTAAGTGTTCATAATGTACTTTCTAAAGTACCAGTCTAAACCTGTTAATTATCCTAACCATAATCAAATTCACAAGCAGCCCTTTTAACATTTAACTTTAAATCACCTCTGGGTGATAACTGACTCAGTCATACTACTTTATAATCATTGCCCTAATATTTACTAAGGCCTAAGCTACTTAATTCTTCCAAACAACAAAAATGTCTACACATCAAGAGAGCTACTTTCAAATACAATTCAAATCAAACAGACAAAAGCTTGGAATTGTAGAAGAGAAAAAACAAATGCTTTCTAATTCAGTGAGAAATATTAAAAATTAAAATAAGCCATCTTCTTTATTTTAAAAATGCTATTTGTCCACAGGTAAAATGAAAACTTGCCAATGTTGATTACCTTCTCTCTCTGGATTCTTTGAGATCCACAAGCCACAGAAAAAAAATAAATCATCTCACTTTTACTTAGACATCTGTATTCTAAAATCAGAAATCAGAAAAAGAAAACAAATTTGAATAAAGTAAATAAAGTAGTATTGGATTGTAATATAAAATATGGAACAGATATCTGTGAGTCCATATTGATGTGAATAAATGATTGAATAAATACATAAATGAGGAAGAAGAAACAAATCTCCCACACAGAAGAATTTCAAATAATTTATGTAGATACTATGCCTGCAAGGGAATGAAGCAAAACTCCCCACTCAGGTGTTAGCTAAGGAAGTGACTTTCTTCTAAACAGCACAGAAAGGAAACAGAAAAAAACTAGACCATGGAGAAACCTGACAACCCACCCCCCTCAGCCAGGTGATAAGGTTTGCCATCAACAGTGATAAGGCATGCTGACAATTATGCACCTTGACATGAGATGATGCTCTGAGAAATGATGCTTTCAGAATGGTACTTTACTTCTTCTCAAAAACCCATAACCTCCCTCTAATCATGAGAAATACATGCGACAAATTCCAACTGAGGGTCATTCTACAAAATATCTGACCAGTACTCCTCAAAACTGTCAGGAACATTAAAAAACAAAGTCTGAGAAAGAGTTACAGCCAAGAGGGATCTAAGAAGACATAACAACTCATGTAATATATCCTGGATGGTATTTGGGAACACAAAAAGGAAAAGACATTGGGTTAAAACAAGAGATATGAATAAAGCATGGACTTAGTTTTTAAAAAGAAAACAATGTACATTTACAAGTCTCCTGAATCCTTTGAAATGAGCCTAAATGAACCAGGAGTAAAATAGGTTATTTTCATTAATTGCTTTTCTTTTTTTCTAGCATAGGTTATTAGCTAACTCAGAATAAAATATTATCATAACCGAAAGGCAGCATCTGAAGAAAGCATCGAAGCTGTCAACACCATGTCCTCAAGGTGTTTTAAAAGTTTACTGACTTAAATAACAATGGTAATATTTCTAAGTAATCTATTTGGAAGTGCAGGGGGAAAAAAAGCTCAGGAATCTCAGCTACCACATAGGAATTGCTCTGCTTCTGCAGACTTCTTGCTAATATGAGCCCTTATGGAGAAATAACAATATTAAATATTGGCAGACTTTTATTTAGCACTTACTATGTACCAGGAACAATTATAAGCCCTTGCACATGTCAACTCACTTAAATCTCACATTATCATTATCATCATTATTATTATTTCCATTTTACTAATGAGGAAATTGAGGCACTAAGAGGTTAAGTAACCTGCCCAGTAACCAAACTTGTAAGTAACACAGCCAGATTGTGAGCTCAGGCAGTCTGGCTCCAGAGCAGGTACATCAGTTTCCTAAATGGGCTCATCTCATCCCCTCCACTTTCTCTTAAGGATTTCATCTGAGCTGGTGGATGTCTGCCTGCCTCCTTTGTCCCATGCTGAGTGCTCTCCTTGTCAGCCACCATCACCAACTTTGGGGAAACCTAACAGGATTTCTGAGTATGCAGATCAGTTTCTTGTCTGTAGCAAGTTAGTTATCCGAGAAACAGATTCTGACATGGAGTTTAGCATGTGTGCTGTTTATGAAGGAGTGTGCGAGGGATCAATGCCTGTGGAAGGGAAAGGTAGAAAGTAGTCGTGCAGGGGAGAAGTCAATCAGTGATACAGGCCCAAACAACAATCTCAGCCAACTTCAAAGGGGGCTCTGGGTCTGAAATGACCTTTGGAGTTACCTCCAGGTGGGACAAGATGGCCGGGCCTTCATAAATAGGATGATGAATTACCTGATCATGCTACCTAAGACCCACCCCAGTCAGCATACAGCAAACGCTTCAGTTCCCTCAGCAGCCATGCCTATTCTAAAGCGTGTGTCATGGGCTCCTGGTGGATAATTTTGCTGAAGCAAGGCCCATTTGGAGTAAGTTATAATCAGAGTGATTTCATCTGACAGGTATCTCCCTTTGTACCTAAGTATCAAGCATGGAATTTGAAATTCCACCATTAGCATTTCTTTTCTATTTTAAAGTTTTTTTAATTATCAAAACATTTTTACTAAATTGCAGATACCCCTCCAAAGAGGAAATTTAAACCATTTTCAGCTAATCTTAGTGGCCTTTAACGGATTGTAGCTGAGAGCAAAGAAGAGAACGCTCTGAAAGAGAAATGGGGCCCTAAAAGAAGAAGTAAGAGTGTGCCAAAGATAAATACTATCTTCCTTCACAGCTCTGCTGAGAGTCAGTTCTGCCCCTGGGTTCCCACAAAGAGGCTACTCTCTTCTCTTTTCTTATTTATCATTTTAGCGCCCTCAGGCTTCTAGAAAATAACATAAAGACATTTCATAAAGTGTCATATGATTCATAATTGCACTATGGTGCTTAAGATAAAATCTATTTCTCTGAAACTAATTTCTTCCCAGTTGGACAATGTTTATTCCCACTTGGGTCTCCTTGATTTCTGTTGCATAATGCCGGGAGGAAAATGCCTAGAGATATCTTTGAGACAAACTTTAGTCCTAGTCGATCATGGGCTTCCACAAATATAACTGAAGATTTAATATGTACCCTTATATTTACAGATGTCAGTGCAAGTTGAAGAAGATGTGAAAATTACTAGAAACCAATTTACAGCAGCTGGAGCAAATTAGGGCTCATTGCAAACTTTAAAAAAAAAAGGAAGTAATGAAACAACCAGCTCTAGGCAAACCATATGTGCCAGCCCAAATCTTTATTAATGGAAGTATAGCTACATATTAAAGGAAATTTAGTTCCTACAGCAAATCTCAATAATGATATGCACAGATTGTAATTCTTTATTATCAAGGTGTGCTATCAAAAATATGTACAGTGATCTAGAGGCAGTTTTTATAGTGGCCTTATACAGTACTCACATGTTTGAAAGACCTCCACATTCTTCATTACACTGCCCAAAAATTACTATATATTTTTTTAAATTTGGTAAAAGGTTTCATTTAATTTGCCTTGGAATTGGAAAACTTAATTACCTACAAAGAACATTCAAAGTAGTTGGCACATATATCTGGACGACAACCAAGATTTATAGCAATTACCAAAAAGGACTAAAGCTTAAAATACTGGTAATAGGTCAAAAACCACATTCTTCTTATGTTAGTAATAACCTGTGTGGGGTCACAATTTGCATATATATGACAAGATGTTGGCTAGAGAATGTGGCATCTCTGAACACAAATGAAGATCCAAAGGAATTTTCCTGTTCAGAAGGCACCAAAAAATGACCCTTCAAATGAGCAAATCGTGCACAAGCTCTATCTGTGCACAACAGTGGCACAAAAAGATTATACAGCATGTCATAAAAGTCAGCTTGACCCCATCAAGTTTCAGTGAGTTTCACTGTGACTCATAAGCCTTGCTCAGCTCCCAGAACTGATCCACTCGTTTCAGACATTCTCCATCCCCAAATACTCACATTTTGCAGAGTTGGTCCAGTGTTAAAGAAAAAAATCATGAAACGATCACTGTGGATTAGAACTGAGTCAAGGCCTAACACATCTTGTCCTCATTAATACAATTGCCTTCTGATTCTCAATCCCGTGCACATGCCTAATTTCCTCTGGTTAAACCTTTTAGCTCTCTAGCTGGCTGTTCTATATGCAAAAATAAAGACAAATTGATAAATGTCTCTTAAACGTATCCTGCCATTGAGTCTACTTACATTTAAAACATTTTATTATCTATAGTTTATTGTTATCATATATAAAATACCATTAATATAATATTGAAAAAGATACATATTATACAATTATCTCTGTTGTTATGAGCTACTATTCTGAGTAAAAATTACATTGTAATTCTTATAATAATACCTTATATATTAGTAATAATAGTTCTATGCTTTTTTTAATCTACCATAGTTGAAGTATACCTGTTGATATTCCTTATTATTACCTATGATTTAGGGTAAAAGATAATCAGAGTTTGCTCTATGATTTGCTTTTTAAAGAGGAATCAGCTGGTCTTTGATTCCCCTAACTGCTGGTGATCAAGGTTGCTCTTAAACACTTGAAGATACTCGCACAAAATCCACCAATCACTAATCATCCAATACATGTCTCTCTGGAACACTCCATTACTGAGGCAGTAAAAAATGATGGTGCTTTTGAGTACAGCATCAGTATTTATATACTGTAGATAGTTTTACAGTTGAACATGTTATTATGTTTATGCTTAGCAGTTATAGCAATGTTCCCTGTTTAGTGATGACATACTATGAGAGAGTACTCTTATGGTAAACTGACTAGAAATAATTCACACATTATCATCATCATGAGATGGACAGCCTGACACTAAAAATCCTATTAGCTACAACATTAAATTATCCTTTGTACATTTCTTACTTCAAGATTAAGATACTCCAAGGTCAACTAATTCAAAGATAGACTGCCTCACAATTATGCTACTATTTTTTCCTATTTAAAACGTTGAATCTCCATGTGTGGTTTTAATTATTTTGCATTGTTAAATGCTCAACATGTACTGTATGTAAATTCTGACTGCTGCAGAAGTTTCTACTAGGAAATTAGATGACCAGGTGATTATGTGGTCAGTATACTGATCTCATGGTATACTGACCACATAATCACCTGGTCATATAATTTCGTTAGTAGGTCCCTTGCAAGGTTCTCTCAATTTCTGCATTTCTCTCAATGTATGTGGTACAGAATTCTTTCAACACATGGTATGCACCTATCAGAAGTTTCACTACTCTGTTTTATTAAAAGCATGGAGGGTGTGATTTCCAATCCTTTATAATTTCCGGATTTACTAATTAAATTGCTTCAATGGTGTCAAAGGCACTTTTTATCACGTAGAATATTAAAATCAGCCCTTTTGGAGAACAAAGTCAATCAGAAAACTCTAAAAGCATGAAAAGTGTTTCCTGTGTTCAGATGACTTAAAAGGAGCTCAAAGGAAATTCACCAAATTTAAATAAAAATTCATTATCCTAAAGAAAATAAGCCTGCAAATTAAAGCCAAAGCAGCCAGCACCCTGAAAAGAAGCCTATGGTAAAAGACAGCCCTCCCTACAAGGAACACACTCTTCTACTATTCTTATTCTCTTTATGCATGCCCCTACATTTATATATGCAGAGTAAGTTATTTATCTGATGTGATCAGCAAGTGAGATGCCTTGATTGATGTGTTTGACCAGGAAGACAGGAATTAAACATTTTTAAGCACTTGTATGTGGCAAGCATGGTCCATTGTATTTCATATCATTCAGTCCTCACAATATCCTGCAAGGTA
Source organism: Rhinopithecus bieti (assembly GCF_001698545.2). Taxonomy (NCBI): domain Eukaryota; kingdom Metazoa; phylum Chordata; class Mammalia; order Primates; family Cercopithecidae; genus Rhinopithecus; species Rhinopithecus bieti. The sequence goes on along the minus strand of NW_016803692.1, from coordinate 748,523 downwards.
GGTATTGTTATACCCATTTCTCAGATGCAAAGACTGAGTGGAGAGACGTTACCTAACTTTTCTGAAGTTACTTGGCTAGCCAATAAAAAGCTGTGATTTAAATCAAATTAATTCCAAAGCTCCTACTCTTTAATTCACCATGCTGAATATATATATCACAATATATACAAATTACTAGTTTCTGGAGAATTCAAATATGATACAAATACATTTGGAACATGAGAAACATAATTTAGTCTCTTTGAAGATCCGGAAAACATTTTTTGCCATGCCCTAGGGTCATCATTATACACATTAATTATCCTTTAATTATCAATATATCAGAAGTGTCTATTATCAGAGACTTATGATTAATGTAATAACAAAGAATATATCTGTACATGTACATTCTATCTACGGGAACATGACAAATTTCAGACTTCCATGACATCTAAGCAACCATTTCATGATTGAACATTAAAGCGTGATTTTTTATTAAGCATAATTTTACAGGGCTGTTTGCACATTGCCCTCACATGAAGCCTTTAGAACAGAACTTATTCAGTGCATAAGAGTGTGACATGCTCATCTTCATACTTACCCTTTAAACTCCAGGGCACACAGGGTCCAAGCCTAACATCCAAATCCCCAAAGAGCTACTACTTTTAATTACTAATTAGGCATGAACTGCAGTAACCCCTATCACCTGCCAAAGGAAAAGATGCTTTCATTTGTTTTTCCAAATTCTCAAACTACAGATAACCCTAAACAAAGTCACTTACATCACATTACCACTATAGGGCCAAACACTGTTTAGCTCCTCTAGGCAGAATTTGGATTTTTGAAGAAATTTTTAATGACTGAATGTTTTCCTGGTTCAAAACATAGATTATCTAATGGTAACTTTTCTATCCTGGACTATGAATTAAGGAGAGATATGGAAGACATGAGGTGCCCCCTTAGCAATTCATTACCTTCCTAGCTGCTTACTCTACTAGGCTGACCATGACTTTCCCCACCCTAAAGGTGAATATCAGTGGATACTCTCATCCTATGCCAAATACAAAATTGTAATCATTTTTCTGCTTCAGTCTTTGTATTTCTGCATTGCTATGGAGTGTTAGAATGGGCAAGCTGAAGAAAGGTAAAAATAAATGTGTGTGTGTGTGTGTGTGTGTGTGTGTATCCACGCATATCCAAAGTTTAAATGAACCTATATCTATTGATGTTTTCTGCACAAGTTCCATTTTAAATGATACAGATACATGCCATAGATAGAAAATCTTCTTCAGATGACTTAGCTAAGAATATGATGAATAAACCCTTTCTGATTTATAGGAACTTCCTGAAAGTTCTCCTATTTGATAGGTTGCAAAAACTAGGAAATATGCAGCTGTTAATATTAGAGAAGGAGATAGTCTGGGAAAAATCACGTGGTCAGATTTATTAGTGGTCTAGGAGGTGCAGAGAAAGCAAACAAACTTTACGTTTTGCATATAACATGAAGCTTAGGACATATTTCAAACTTTCAAGGGCTAGTGATATTTGGGAAAGAAGTGTACAAATTTAGAAAAACAAAAATGGTATATAAGTTTGCTAGAGTTGCCATAACACAGTACCACAGACTGGGTGGCTTAAACAACAGAAATTTATTTTCTTATAATTCTGGAGGCTAAAAATCTGAGATCAAGGTGTCAGTAGAGTTGGTTTCTTCTGGGGCTCTTCTCCTTGGCTTGCAGATGACTGACTTCTCCCTGAGTCTTCACGTGGTCTTCCCTCTGTACATGTCTGTGTCTAAATTTCCTCTTCTTCAAAGGACACCAGTCATATTGGATTAGAGCCAAACCTGATACCTCATTTTAACTCAGTTACCTCTTCCTATCTCCATATAGTCACATTCTGAGATACTGAGGGTTAGGATTTCAACAAAGAAGTTTTAAAATAAACTCAGTCCGTAACAGAAGGAGGTAGCAAATATAATCTCATTCCGAGACTGTCTGTGCCCTCAGATGATTTCTGTTATGAATGATGCAGCTTGAAGACCCACTGCAGAAGGTGAAATCAAGGCATGAGGTATAGATACCAAAGATGTTGCCATAGTTGCATGGACAAAGACAACGTTAAAAGTAACCTGAGTAGATGGGGCAATCATTTCATAACAAAAGCTTGTAGTAATAATTATAAGCTTTGATATCAATTTTATACATATTAAGAGAAAAGAAAGCACATACTATCTATTCAAAATTTGATTCTTATGTTCCAGTATAATTACGGATACTTTCATCCATCCATTTTATTCTATGTTTATTATGAATAGTAAAGCCTACTACACGCCATGCTGTTAGCAAAGCCCACATAATAGCCAGTGTTTTGTTTTCTGGTGAATAATAGCTATCAAAAGTCAGCCCTTTGGCAAGTCAGTTAACCTAGATTTCCTTTTAATTGCTGGGTTATTTCTTCTAGCTTCTAGAAAGACTGGGAAACATAAACTGTAGTGAGTTTTCAAATGTAACATATGTAAGAAACAATTACACATACATGTGTATACATGTGTATATCGCCCTTTGTAGTCAAAAGTACCATGTCTGAAGTGAACATTTCCCAGGTGCTTTCATGTGTCTGGAATAGTAATTATTAATGGGTGTCATTTTCTCAGTGACAATATTTGGGTTAGCAACAGTTACCACTGAGATCTGGAGGCCTGGCTGGTGCCATGAAATTTACACTCAGATTGTGCCACCTAATGACTCCAAGGATTCATATCTGACTTTTCCCTTAGCTCTGGATTTGAATGGCATTTCTAAGGAAAATAACAAAAAGATGTCTATAAATCAGGCATTCCCCCTTAGGTTTATCCTTCCCCTAAAAAGAAGTGATAAACAGACAGTCATGAGTCAGTGAGGTCCTTCCAGGCTACTAATTGGTTACCGGCAAGTTTTCAGGTAGTTAAATCCAATTTTCAAAATGTCATCTTCAAACACCAAAGCTTGGTAGGGAAATTGCAAAACCCACAAAGGGAGAAATCACTGTAATACAGGTTGTCTCTGTTCATTCTTAATGGACTCCTATTAGTCGAATAGACCATGTGACTTGGAAAGTCTTTGTCTGCATGAAATTGCAGAGTGGTTTGAATATAGCACAGATGCCATGGAAAGCAAAAATGGACATTTTTTCAAATTGAAAACACATAATGGTTGCCTAGTACAGAGATAAAAACTTGGCTGATGAAGTATCCCAAATTGACTTGTAAACTCCAGAAAACAAACAACTTTTCATTATACATCTCATTTCTCATGTCCAAGCTTTGGCAGGGAGCATTCTTACTTTGGAGAGCTGGTCTGATGAAGAATGCTTTTACTGCTCCATTTCATGAAAACCACTGTTTGTGTCTCTGAGTTCAATAAAAAGTCAAAATTAGCAAGAGAACAGGAAGAGTTAACATGCAAGAAGGTTCCAAAGATCCTCTAGATATTATTAATCAGTCAGAAGACAGCATTGCCTGTTTTTCATAAAATCTCTTTCTTATAAGTGAAGCAGGCCTGGCATTGCCAACAAATGTCAATGCCGTACAGAGTAGATAAATTTAGAGTGAATGATTTTCCAGTTAAATAGGGACCAACAGTGAGTTTATAATAAAACAATTTGCACACAGTTTGGAATATGACAATGGTAATTGTTCTTATGTTGAAAACAAACCTTTTATGATGTGTGCTGTGGCAAAGCAGGGCATGTCCTACCTAATATAGCCCTTCCCACATCCACACAGTACCAGGAAGACCATTCTATATTTGTAACGCTTGCCCAGCTTACCTAAGAGAGTGGCACATTTAAAGGCATGATTAGATACAGGAGTTTTTAAACCCTTATTTTGAGCTGGAAATACAGTGTTCAATACCAGACATTTGAAAGCAGCGAAAGAATGGAATGTCCTTTTATCTTCAGCTGGTGGTTGATGTTTCTGTTATCTGGAACTTCTGAAGCTGTTTTAATCATGCTAGAGCACTGACTTTCAACCTGGCTTCACAGTGGGACCACCTGGGGAGCTTTAATAAACTGGTATCTGGGACCTACCCCCAGAGATTCTGATTTAAGTGATCTGGGGTGTGGCCAGGCACTGGGATTTTTAAAAGCTCCCCAGGTGTTTCTAAAGAGCAGACAAGGTTCAGAAAGACTGTTTTTTAAAAAAGAAGAAAACTATTAGATGACACTTTGTCATTTATAGCTACAAAAGGTAAATCTACCTAAATAGTTCATATCTCATTTTTACTAGCATCACGACAATCAACCAAATCATCACATAAAATGTGGAATAATAGAATATTTTAATTATAAGGGACCCAAGAGATCATTTTAGTCCAGGGATTCTCAACCAAGAGTCCCTGGCCTCCTAGAAGTCCCTTAGGTAGTGTGTGAACCCCCTGAAATTGCAAGTATGTGCATTTTTCTGAGAATAGATTCTATCACTTTCTAAAAGGAGAGCCTGGCCCCCAAAAGGTTAAAAAACACTTACATGGTCTAAGTTCCTCAATTTGCAGACAAAGAAATGAAAGACCAACATGAAAACAGAAAATAATATGTTTCTCACCACCCCCTCCAGGACATCTAACAACAAAGCCCATTATGGCCAGTATGCTTTTACACAAAACTGATTAAAATTCCCCCCACCAAAATGAAGCCCAAATAGACTGATGTTTTGACTAGATCAAGATTTTGGTCAGATAAATGAAGTTTTCAGAACTGCAGAAATAGTAATATTTTTGAAGAAGACTTTCCTAAACTTCACTGAGAAGAGGTCCGCAGCATGAACCTCTTAAGTAAGAACTTTCCCCGCAAAACTTACTTATCAGATTAAATATAAAGTCAGGAATTGAGCAAATATTAGCCAAGCCCAAGCAGAGATCCAGTGTTCCCAAGGTAGTGTTGGAACCTTAATTTGATTTCCTCAAAGTTTGTATCATGTTTAATTTATATTGTCCCACTACCTAGTTATTATTGCCAACCTTAAGAATTACTCTAATATCTTATTTCTCTTCTGATTTTTGGCCTATGATAGCAGAATTTCATAGGCGTTCCCTCTGGCAAAGCGTGAACAAATACAACAGTATAAGTTAGTAAATTCAGAAGGCTGGAGTGAAGCCTGTGTCCAGTAGATTCCCACAGAAATTATGATATAGCTTTGACTATGATACACTAAAATGAGTGTGGATTTTGGGAGTCAAACTAATTAATTTGCTTTTGTAGAATAAGATTAATTACACCCCTCATAGGTTGATGTGTTCATGTAAATACTTAATATACCTAATGTAGAGGCTTGAAAATAATATTAAATATAATACTAAAATGTGATTCACCTCTTACTATCTTCTAAGGTTTGTGTTCTTTCTCCTAGACCAAGTAGCTTTTCATAACTTTTCTATTCCTCTTTCTCACCTGAGCACTGCTAAGCAAAGATAAGCATTAAAAAAAAAAAAAAAAAAAATTCTCCCAAAGCAAGATGGCCTAATAGGAACAGCTCCAGTCTCTAGCTCCCAGTGCGAGCGACACAGAAGACGGGTGATTTCTGCATTTTCAACTGAGGTACCAGGTTCATCTCACTGGGGAGTGCCAGACAATCATTGCTGGTCAGCTGGTGCAGCCCAATCAGCAAGAGCTGAAGCAGGGCGAGGCATTGCCTCACCTGGGAAGCCCAAGCAGGAAGGGAATCCCTTTTCCTAGCCAGGGGAACCGAGACACACAACACCTGGAAAATAGGGTAACTCCCACCCTAATACTGCGCTTTACCAACGGTCTTAGCAAACGGCACACCAGGAGATTATATCCCACACCTGGCTGGGAGGGTCCCACGCCCACGGAGTCTCCCTCATTGCTAGCACAGCAGTCTGCGATCTAACGGCAAGGCAGCAGCGAGGCTAGGGGAGGGGCGCCCGCCATTGCTGAGGCTTAAGTAGGTAAACAAAGCTGCTGGGAAGCTCCAATTGGGTGGAGCCCACAGCAGCTCAAGGAGGCCTGCCTGTCTCTGTAGACTCCACCTCTGGGGACAGAGCACAGCTAAACAAAAAGCAGCAGAAACCTCTTCAGATGCAAATGACCCTGTCTGACAGCTTTGAAGAGAGCAGTGGATCTCTCAACACAGAGGTTGAGATCTGAGAACGGACAGACTGCCTGCTCCATTGGGTCCCTGACCCCTAAGTAGCCTAACTGGGAGACATCCCCCACTAGGGGCAGACCGACATCCCACACCTCACACGGTGGGGTACGCCCTTGAGACGAAGCTTCCAGAGCAAGAATCAGACAGGAACACTCGCTGTTTAGCAATATTCTATCTTCTGCAGCCTCTGCTGCTGATACCCAGGCAAACAGGGTCTGGAGTGGACCTCAAACAATCTCCAACAGATCTACAGCTGAGGGTCCTGACTGTTAGAAGGAAAACTAACAAACAGAAAGGACACCCACACCAAAACCCCCTCAGTACATCACCATCATCAAAGACCAAAGGCAGATAAAACCACAAAGATGGGGAAAAAGCAGGGCAGAAAAGCTGGAAATTCAAAAAATAAGAGTGCATCTCCCCCTCCAAAGGAACACAGCTCATCGCCAGCAATGGATCAAATATGGACGGAGAATGACTTTGAAGAGTTGACAGAAGACAGCTTCAGTTCATCAAACTTCTCAGAGCTAAAGAAGGAATTACATACCCAGTGCAAAGAAACTAAAAATCTTGAGAAAATAATGGAAGAA
>NW_016803692.1:689198-741112 GCF_001698545.2 Rhinopithecus bieti | reverse complement strand
AGAGAAAGAAAGAAAAAGAAAGAAAGAAAGAAAGAAAGAAAGAAAGAAAGAAAGAAAGAAAGAAAGAAAGAAAGAAAGAAAGAAAGAAAGAAAGAAAAGAAAGGGAAAGAAGGAAGGAAGGAAGGGGAGGAGGAGAAGGAGAGAAGGAAGGAAGAGAGGAAGGAAGAGAGGAAGGAGAGAGAAAAAAATAGGAAGGAGGGAAAAAGAGAGAGAAGTATTTTGGCACCTACTCTCAGTTCTGGGCTGAGGTTTTAACTGAGACTAGGTGCCATGTATTCACTTATTTATTAAATGTTCTTTGAACACCAAATCAACATGAAGCCAGAATTATGTTAGACTGAGTGTGGGGTGAGGTGTCTGATGGATATTTTACAGGACATCATTTCAGCCTTTGGGAGTTCATTTTACTGTAACATAAAACTGCTTGGTAAAAATGTAAGGATATATATTTTTTATTTAATGAATGATATAAATATTAAATGCCATAATTATTCATAAAAAGAGAAGAGAGACTTAGAACAACTGGGGAAGGCAGGCATTGAACTAAGACAGGAGTAACTTGACTATTTCAATCTAGAGGATATAAACTCTGGTGCAACTGGAGAAAGCAAGTATTGAACAGATACCTAAAGTACTAGAAGATGTCAATCTCTGAAGCATAATTAAGTCGAGATTCTAAGCAGGTGGGCTAAAATCCTAGGGTTGAGGCTTGTTCATGGGGCATTAAAGAAACTAATCTCTACCCAGATGGTGTTTTGTAGTCCTAAGGGATAAGACAGTTAAAAGACTTGAATGTCATGACTATGAGATGTAGCCCTTGGACATTTTCTAAGCTTCATAAGCACATTCAGTGACATAAGGAAGAAATAATTAATAGTAGAAACAAAATTCTTCAGAAGTTCCTTAAGAATCTAAAGAAAACAAAATAAAGAACAACCAAAACAATGGCCCATATTTAGGTTTTCTTCTACTTTTCATATATGGCCATTTTCCAATAATTTGCAAAAATGCTTCAGAACTTCAAATAAACCTCGGACTACATACATTAGCCTATGTCTCAGTTTGGTGCTCCTTGGTATATCGGTACTGCTCAGAATTCAGCTGATACCCAAGACACGTCATGTGGACATATTTGTATCATCTTTTCATTTCTCTATCATTTTTAAAGTGGGAGACCTGGCTGGGTGCAGTGGCTCACGCCAGCACTTTGTGAGGTCAAGGTGGGCAGATCACAAAGTCAGGAGTTCGAGACCAGCCTGACCAACGTGGTGAAACCCCGTCTCTACTAAAAGTACAAAAATTAGCCAGGTGTGGTGGCGCGCACCTGTAATTCCAGCTACTCAGGAGGCTGAGGCAGGAGAATGGCTTGAACCTGAGAGGCGGAGGTTGCAATGAGCTAGATCGCGCCATTGCACTCCAGCCTGGGCGATAGAGCAAGACTCCATCTCAAAATAAAAATAAAATGAGAGACCTAAAATTGTTCGCCAAAACACACAATATTTTTTTTTCTAAGTTTACATTGTTCCTCTTGCTAACAAAAGCAACTGTTTTTTTCACTATACTCTCCATAGTTCTTAGGGAATGACCATACTTTCTTGGTGACTCTTATTCCTGAATTCTCTATATTAACAACTCTCTAGGCCACAGCCGTGACTCAGTCAAGCCTCAGAATACGGTTTTGTGCCTAGAATACTTTTAAGGGCTCGTTTACACTTTAACAGTAAGACTTAACATGAATGATTCCTAGGTTTGCAGAGGAAAAGGAACAAAACATCATTTTTCTCTCAGCCTCAAACTTCGTGTTGGCTGCCAGGGGACACTGGCCCTACTCAGTTTCCCTTGGAACTCCATGTAAACAACTTGAAGCCAGGGGGAATCAACTAATCCTAGCTAGTAAGATCAAGGGTTATATCCTTGCTCCGGGAATGCTAGCCTGCTCTGGTTATAATCTTACATAGATGAGGTGATAGATTCAATATTATTATATGAGTGCCTGCTTCTTCCTTATGGGTGGGGAAAAAATCAGGGTGGAGGAACAAAAGAATAAAAATAAAATAAAAGCAAAGCAGGAGTGAATAAGCAGAAACAAAGATAAATATGAAGAAAACCCGCCCCCTGCGCCGCCCCCTCCGAGGCTGAATCGGCTGCGTTCCTCTCGGAACGCGCCGCAGAAGGGGTACTGGTGACGAGTTCCGCGTTCGCACCCTGAGTCCACTCGCCAGCCCGCCGCCCTCTGCCGCCGCACCCTGCACACCCGCCCCTCTCCTGTGCCAGGAACTTGCTACCACCAGCACCACGCCCTACCAATGTCCAGCGCTGACCCCGGAGCAGAAGAAGGAGCTGTCTGACATCGATCACCGCATCGTGGCACCCGGCAAGGGCATCCTGGCTGCAGATGAGTCCACTGGGAGCATTGCCAAGAGGCTGCAGTCCATTGGCACCGAGAACACCGAGGAGAACCGGCGCTTCTACCGCCAGCTGCTGCTGACAGCTGACGACCGAGTGAACCCCTGCATTGGGGGTGTCATCCTCTTCCACGAGACAGTCTACCAGAAGGCGGATGATGGTCGTCCCTTCCCCCAAGTTATAAAATCCAAGGGCGGTGTTGTGGGCATCAAGGTAGACAAGGGCGTGGTTCCCCTGGCAGGGACAAATGGCGAGACTACCACCCAAGGGTTGGATGGGCTGTCTGAGCGCTGTGCCCAGTACAAGAAGGATGGAGCTGACTTCGCCAAGTGGCGTTGTGTGCTGAAGATTGGGGAACACACCCCCTCAGCCCTCGCCATCATGGAAAATGCCAATGTCCTGGCCCGTTATGCCAGCATCTGCCAGCAGAATGGCATTGTGCCCATCGTGGAGCCTGAGATCCTCCCTGATGGGGACCATGACTTGAAGCGCTGCCAGTATGTGACCGAGAAGGTGCTGGCTGCTGTCTATAAGGCTCTGAGCGACCACCACATCTACCTGGAAGGCACCTTGCTGAAGCCCAATATGGTCACCCCAGGGCACGCTTGCACCCAGAAGTTTTCTCATGAGGAGATTGCCATGGCGACCGTCACAGCGCTGCGCCGCACAGACCCCCTGGCTGTCACTGGGATCACCTTCCTGTCTGGAGGCCAGAGTGAGGAGGAGGCATCCATCAACCTCAATGCCATTAACAAGTGCCCCCTGCTGAAGCCCTGGGCCCTGACCTTCTCTTATGGCCGAGCCCTGCAGGCCTCTGCCCTGAAGGCCTGGGGTGGGAAGAAGGAGAACCTGAAGGCTGCACAGGAGGAGTACGTCAAGCGAGCCCTGGCCAACAGCCTTGCCTGTCAAGGAAAGTACACCCCGAGCGGTCATGCCGGGGCTGCTGCCAGCGAGTCCCTCTTCATCTCTAACCACGCCTATTAAGCAGAGGTGTTCCCAGGCTGCCCCCAACACTCCAGGCCCCGCCCCCTCCCACTCTTGAAGAGGGGGCCTCCTCCTCGGGGCTCCAGACTGGCTTGCCCGCGCTCTTGCCTCCCTCGTGACAGTGGTGTATGGTGTCGTCTGTGAATGCTAAGTCCATCACCCTTTCCAGCACACTGCCAAATAAACAGCTATTTAAGGGGGAAAAAAAAAAATAAATAAATAAATAAATAAATATGAAGAAAAAAGAACAAATGAGAAGACAGGTAAACACAAAGCTATAACTAAATTCTAAAAGAAATAAAAAGAAAGGTTGAAATGGAAATAATGTTGCTCCTAGCAGTGTTAAGCACTATTACTTTTTTCTTCTACTTAAACCACCATTGGCACCTTTGCAAAAGTTGCTATCCTTTCCAAAGTCAAATGTAATTTATCTTAAAGGCACCTTACTGGTTAATACATCTTTACAATAAACACTCTGCAAAGTGTAAAAAAACTGAAGAAATAAATTGAAATGGCTTTTAGTAGTGGCTGGGGGTACCAGATTGACAACTTTGGAAATTGATGACTTCTTTTTCTCCCAAGAACAGATATAGCCTGATAAACAGAGGTGTAAGATTCCCCCAACGCTTCTCCAATATGCCTTCACCCTGACAAAGTAATGGCTGCAAGGAAGAAAGAACAAGTCACCTTTTGCAGCCAGTTCTCTGCAGATACTGCTCAGGAACTGCCATTTAGCACCAAGGTGATAGGAGTATTTTCCTGACTACCAGCAAAACAGAGACAACTCACTTATTTCACTTGGAACAGTGAACAGTCAAATCAGATAGTGATAACTTTTAACTACCCTGAACTCTGCTGGATTCAAAGCACTGAACTTAAAGTGAAAGTTAACTTGAGTTTCCCATTTCAGTTTCCCACATCCATCTAGTTCCCTAACAGTCCCCAGCACTAAATCAGGTAATGCAGTATAGTGTAGCTACTTTATCTGGTTCTCCCCAAGTTATCTGAAATGAGTACTCTGCCATCCATGAAATCAAATGAATCTCAGGGACATTTCCATTTATGTGGTGTGAGGGGGATCTTTCAAAAGAGAAAGGAAAAGCATAAAAAAGGATGGAATGTTTCCAAGAGAACAAGTAACATGTATTTTCCTTTCCAAAAGAAAAGCAGCAACTATGTATGAAAAATTGAGGTGCATAAGTTAAAGTGGAGTCTTAACATTATTTATTTACATGCCTAACTTAAGAACCACTAAAGTCATCTTCATCACATAACCCTAAAGTGAGCAGAGACCAGTATAACATGACTATCAGATTATCTTCAGTAGATGTTAGAAAACATACGCTTTGTTTATCTTGTACTTTTCCTAAACACGCACAGCTTTCTTTTGTTCCAGGAGTCATTCAAGCGTATAAGAGCTCCATTAAGTTGAAACCTCTTGTATCTGGTTATTTTCCTGGAGTTGTAAACCTGCTGCCACCAAGTTGGTAATTTTCTTATGTTAACAGCAAGAATGGAAAAAAAAAAAAATGCCAGCTAGAAATGAGCTATTCCATCTTCAGTCTCTCTTCCATTAACTCTCATTAACAGTTTGCATTTTTTTAAGACAGGGTCTCACTCTGTTGCCCAGGCTGGAGTGCAATGTTGCAATTAAAACTCACTGAAGACTGGAACTCCTGGGCTCAAGTGATTCTCCCACATCAGCCTCCCTAGTAGCTAAGATTGCAGGCACGCACCATCATGCCTGGCTAATTTTTTTTGGTTTTTTATAGAGATGAGGGTCTCCCTATGTTGCCCAGGCTAGTCTCAAACTCCTGGCCTCAAGTAATCCTCCCACCTCAGCTTCCCAAAGCACTGGCTTTATAGGCGCGAGCCACTACATCTGACTGAATTTACTTTTAAAACAATTTTAAACACTTACAATGTTTTCAAGGTAGAAAGCACTCACCCATCAGTCTGCAGTTCTCACTTATTGTTCCCTCAACTATTTTAAATTCCTCATCCTGGCTCTCTTCTCTCCTTGCATCTCAGAGCAAATCTCCAAATTTCTGTGCCACGTGGGCCTTCAACTGGTTTTCCCATACGTTTCAAACCTTGTCTTGTCTTTGCTCATCTGTTAACTCATTCGTCCCTTTATTCATTCATTTACTTAACAGACATTTACCTAACATTTCCTGAGTCTTCCCTTGTCCTACGTACATGTGGAATCAAACCCAAGTATAAATATTGTGCAGTGGAAAAAGCAGTAGAACAAAAGTCCTGAACTCTAGTGTCATTGCTATCATTCATCAATTATGTGACCTTCAGCAGGTCACTTTTTTCCTCTATATACCTGTAACAATAGGAGTTTGGTTATGTCATATCTAAGATCCCTTATAGCTCTGAAATTCTACAATTTTATCACCACCCCAGTAGCTCAGTGCAAACAAATTCATGCATCTGTGTTAATAACTTTGAGGTACCCATTCCAAAATGTATACATTTTCAATGGCTGAATTATAAGGGCTTTCCAAAGAGAAGTTAAAAAATCCTAACTGATATTTTTGGCATGTTAGCAGGCTAACGGAGGAGTTTTTGAGAAGAGCAAATTTCATTGAGGAGATTAGTCTTACCTACTAGTGCATTTGCTGTCTACAATTCATCTCTTTTCATTCTCCCCTTTACCCACTTCAAGTAGGCTGTTACTTCCACATGTCCAATGAAAAGACTGCCATCAAGGTCACCAAATGACTTTGAGAGTTAAACCCAGTAGTCAATTGTTATTCCTCATTATATGTGTCCTGTCTTCAGCAGTTGACATATTTGATCACCTCCTCCTTAATATACTTTCTTCGTTTACCATCTGTGACTCACACACTTCTCTACCTACTGATCACTCCTCAGTTTGGTTTGCTAGTTCTTCCTCTTCACTGCTTCCTCTTCACTTAGTGTTGGTGTGCCTCAAGTACTGAGTTTTGGGTCCTATTCTCTATCTGAACGTAATTCCTTATTCATCTTACCCAAATCTTTGGCTTTAAACTCCATCTATGGGCCAAATACTCTCACATTTATGTCTCTAGCCAAGACACTTTCCTGAACTCAAGACTTGTACATCCAGATGACTAGCAGACCCCTAAAAAAAAGGACTCATGACATTATTGCCCAAACCTAATCCAACTAGTTCAGCTGATAGAAGCTCCATATTTTCAGATATTTTACCAAAAAAGAAATATTTGGGTGCATCCTTGGCCCCTTTATTTCTCTCATATCCTACATCTAATCCATTAGGACATTGGCTCTAGGTTAAAAATATATCAGAATTTAATCACTTCTCAAGTCTAATGCCACCCTCCTGCTATGCACCATTACTGTCTCTCCCCTGGAGAGCTGTAATAGCTTTCTAAGAGGTCTCTCTGTTTCTTCCATCCTTGCTCCCTTAGAATTTGTAATCAACACGGAAGTTAGAGTGGTCTTTTAAAGACACTAACTCAAATCCTCTGATGGACCATCAGAGTCTTCACAATAGCCCATGAGGCCTTACATCATCTGGCCCTCCATACTCTTCTGATTTCATCTCTTACTCTCCACTTTGCTCCCTCCCCTCCAGTCACATAGGCCTCCTTACCTCAAATATGAGAGACATGGCTTTGGTGCTAGCTCTCTTTCTGCCTGCATATATTTGCATGACTAACTCCCTCACCTTCTTCAAGTTTTTGCTCAGTTCTCATCTTTCCAATGAATCCTATCCTGATCATCCTATTTAATCTGCAAACTGCCCCCCAAGCATTCCTCATCCCTGTGAGCCTGATTTACCCTTTTGTCCTATAGCAGTTATCACCTTCCAATGTTGTACATAACTTACCTGTTATATTTATTGCTTATTTTCTGTCTCCTCATGCTAGAATGTAAGCCACAGGAGGGCAGGAATCTTTTTCTCTTTGTTTGTTCATTGATATCTTCCAAGTACCTGGGAACTATCCCAGGCACCTTGTAAGTGCTTAATATTTCTTAAATGGATTAACAAATCAATAAGCAAATGGATAAACAGGGCATGGTCCTGTAGGTATCAGATTATCACCAACAACATGAGAAGTTACATATGAAATGTGTAAAGCCTCACTTTAATTATCTAATCAATGCCCAATCGTGCTGCTGCTTTTTGATCGTTCCTGATGGAGAGATGGTCTTTGGAGTTCGTGTCTTTCCATTGTGGAAACCCTTGACCTTTCACCCATCAAAATCTCAAAACAAGACATACCTTGGATTGGAAAGATATAAAGAGCTCTAGACCCATCCTGGGTGATTTACAATAAAGCCTGTAAAATAATTACCTCACATTTCTGATATAAGACATGTAAATGAGAAGAGTAGTATCTAATAGTTATTGAGCTCTACATGCCAGACATTATCCTAAGGTTTCACAAGTATAAATTCATTTCTTCCTTGCAACAACACCTAACTCCTGACCTCACATCTCTAGCCTAATTATTGGGTGAGTTTCTTCTGGACAACACTCAGAAAGTAACAAAAAAGTGCAATGGGTCAGAAGGGATGACTTGAAACTAAGGAAGTAAACCATAGCCCTTAACATTTCTAAAGAAAAATGTTATCTCTGTCAAACACAGCTGCCATATCTCCATGAAGCCATGTTGAGGAAATATTTATGTTGACACACTGAAGGTCAAATACTCAAGGGTAATTAGATCTCTCCAAGGTGAATTATGGAGATGACCTAGTTAGAAATATATATAGAATTTTTGCTGTCCAGTCATAAATCGGTACTAGCCCGCCCAATGCACTTAAGCACGTTTATAAGTATTTTTGCTCATAGTTTAATTAATTATTTTATATATTTCCTATTACTAGTCTTTTACAAAAATGATTAGCATGACAAAAAATTTTACTAGCTCGACCATACTCATCTCAGTATCATTTCAAAGAGCTTTTTATTATCCTACTTTCCCATCTCCATAAACCCAAGAAAGAACTCTTATTTTAACTAACATTCTTGCAGTCACCCTCTACCTGCTAATCATGTTCATCTTCTGAAAGCTGAAGACCTTCATTTCCCCAGTTAGCTTCATCAGTTCACCCAGCATACATTTATTAAATGCCTATTAAATTGCAGGCATAGTCCTAACCACAAAGAAGCATAACCCACAGTCTCTCAATCAGAGAACTTAGTGTCTAATAGTAAAGGGGAAACCAATACAGTGAAAAAAGTTTCATATACAAACCTGAATGTCCATAAAAAGAGGACTAGATAAATAAAATATTTATGTTCATGAAATGGAATACTACACAGCACTTAAAATGAATTTAAGTGAATAAATTATATTTAAATGTATTAATATTACTCTTTTAAAAATTGAGTAAAAAACAAGTTTTCAAAATGCAAATGCAGTAATTACACAGTTCTCTTACAAAATGTCATTTTGTATCACAAATATGAGAATATATAACAAAAAATGAAAAACATAGACTTGAAGGTTAGGCACCAAATTCAAATTAGTTGTTGCCACAGGGGAGGCAGGAGGCAAGTGGAATTGAAAAGTGTATAAAGTAGACTTCAACTTGATCAGTAGGGAGCTAATTCTTTATATAAAGAAAAATACTTAAAGTCAGTATTTTTTAAATGGTAAATTGTGTCATTTGGGGGTAGTAGTTTACATAGTGCTTTCCTATAACTTTTTTTCCAAATGTCTTACAAATATATAAATGAGAGAAAGAGAGAGAGGTCACACTCAAAATACTACTCACAGTAGAAGGAAGTCCCAAAGGCTACAGGGATTGGGTCAGTTAGGTTGGCGGGTGCCACATGAGCAGCGCAGTAAGAAGGGCTGAGAAGTTACACTGGGGAGAGACTAGAAGCTGGGAACGCTCCTGGAAGCCTCCCTAAGAATGCTAGACTTGAGCCAAGCATGAAGGATGACTAAAAGCTGCACAGACTGAGATGATCAAAGAAGGTATTCCAAGAAGGAGAAACTGCCAATATAGGAAAGAATATGGAGCATTTTGCAGAGATGGAGCCTCAAGACACAGTTGAGAGTCTGCATTTTAATTTTGCTGTTTACTAGCTTGGTGACGGTGGGAGGGTCACCTGATCTCTCTGAAATTGTTTCTCCAACTTGAATGTGGGGTAATACTATATTCTTGGCTGCGTTGTTGCACAGGCTAGAGAAAATGTAAACAAAGATGCCAAACAAAGAGTAACATAGTAATTGCTCAGAAATTAAGATAATGATTAAGGATTATTAGCTGGGACTAAGACTCAGGTCTCCTGATTTCCTGAGTTAATGATCTTTTCATAACAGCACACTGCTGATTTTGTAATTAGCATTATTCTAATTTCATGTGGCCAAAAGTTTCACAATAATACACAAAGGGACCTCAGTGGAGTACTGGGCAATTCACTGAATCTGATATGAAAAATACCTCTCTTTTCTCACCTGCTCAACAGCTCCAGACTCTGTCATTTACTCAAGACTGTTAGTTGTTCTCTGAGGCCTAACATATCTGATTATTTGATATGTCCTATCTATGACCTTGAAACAATCAAAGCTGAAACTTTTGGCAAATTGGCTTTCCAGTTATTGAGACAGCTGCTGGCTGAAATTTGGAATACCAAATTTGTCTCACCCAGGAAGTTAAAATAGGAGTGTTACATGTTGAATTAACTGGCTTTCATTTGCTTAACAGAAAACATAAGTATGCACAACTTTAGTCACATTGCTGTTATTGATCAAGCATTCGCAGAGCTCCTCAATAGACTCTAACATACTTTTCATGTTATTCAATTTGTTATGAAACTAAGTTTAAATAGCTTTAAAACAAAAAGGGGGAAAAGAAACTTCTGAGACTGAAAATGCCATGTTGTGTGAATAGTACATACTATTCTGAAAGTCCTTACGACTCTTTGGTGAGATCCAATTATCAGTAGAGGAAGGCTACATCCACATGATTCTCAAACATGACACTTCCTCCAAAGCAGACTGATAGTCCCTTGCCACTCTACTGAGCCAGCTGCAGCATGTTCTAAGCCCAATTTGGGCAATTAAGTTATTTTTCTCAATGAGGTTTTAGCAACCATTATCACTATCCCAGAAAGTGGTCCTTTCTTAGAGATAAATTGCAATGGAAAACTATGCTTCTCTCTCAGCACGTATTTCCAAATTTCACTGCTCTGCATGGAGGAAAAGAAGCATATGTTGCTTCTCAACATCACTCACTTTAAATAACTGAGAAAGATGGGGTTGTTTCAGCCACAGGAGCAATTGATATGTACCATCCAGAAATCTTTTGTCTGACAGCCTCAGCTAAATATGCCACAAATTTGCATTGATAACACTTTGTTTTTGTGCTCCATACCTCTGCCACTACTACCACCCCCACCACCACCAACCCTTCCAGATGATTTCAGGGCTCTTTCATCTTCCATCCCTCTTCCATACCTTTTCCTTCTTTCTCCCAAAGAACAAAGAAACAACTCGGTGATTTTTATCAAGGTTAATTAATAATAGGTACTAAAAGTACAAATTTTATCACATTGTTTTTGGTTTGCAGTAGGGTTGTCAAAGAAGGAATTTGAAATGAACTAAGACAACATGTCAGCCCTTCAGGAAAAACATGCACAAAACCTCAGCCAGCATTGGTTCTAGTAGTTGGCATTTGTATCTACAGTCTAGGCAAGGGATTCAGATAGAAGATAGGCCAGGATTCAGCAATTCTCTTAACACGATGTCCTTCCAAAGCACACTAGAGGACAAAGAGGGGTGGTAAATTGCCTTCCTCTAACTGTTCTAAAGAGAGATATAACCCATCCCTGAGATTATTGGTCTAGTGTCTTCTGTGGTTATACAACCTCCCAACAATTACAGGTAAGAAATAAATGAAGATAGGAAAAGCCTCAATTTTCTTTTCATTTTCTACTTTTGAAAATTCTAAAATTAAAGGAATCTTTTCTTTAAGAGAAGTAGAGACCAATAGGCACAGTACATCTAATGATGCTTTGAAGGTAACATTTTAGTGTTCATCCCCAAAGACAGGCTAGTGTAGAAATCTATGGGACTTCGATTAGCCATCACAGTTTTCATTTTATTTTTTGATTAACTTTTCATGCATAGCTGAAAACACTAAACAGAATGAAAGGCAAGTGACTGTAATTAGACTAGATTGCCCAAGGCCAGAGAAAAAGAGAGGCAAATCCTGTAATTCAGCTCCTAAGTAACATCCTCCACATGATAGAGTTGCATCATACATTTTTAAATCAGGCTTTTAAAGTTTTGCATGCATACATTGAAATGAAAAAGTGTTTCTGTTGGGAAAATATAATTTGCATCAAGGTTTTCATTGTCTCTTAAATACACCTTTACTCCAAATTTTAAAACATATAGTACATAGAGATATGTTGAGGCAGGAAGGAAACGAAAAATATGAAAAGTTGAAAAAGGATAATAAAAGTTACATCTGTGAATGTAGTTTTCAAAACACTATTCATTAGTATACAGATTAAAATATAAAATGGACTAGGACCTATTCTCTGGGTTGGCAAATAAAAAACTAAATGTTATATGTTTATTATGTGGAAGACTAAGTGTTATATGTACATTACGTGGGTTACATACCTATATTAAAAAACACCTGATTTAAACAAAATATGCTTTAATTTTGCAACGGTTTTCATGTTATCTTTATGGTCAAGACATAAAAATGTAGACTAAATGGTAGAATAACTGAACAGATGTACCCAAGGCAGTGATAGCAGATCAGTGTCATCCTGGAGTAAGGTTTCTCATGGGTGACACAGCTCTCGACCTTTATACTATCCGCATATGTAAAATAATAAGCTTAGATAATTAGTAACAAGTGCACAAAGGGAGAGGAATATCTGAGATGGCAAAATGACTGTATTAAGATTGCTGAAGGACACAAGAGGCTAGAATTATAGGACAAAACTAACAAAATATAATTTAGTGAGGATAAAAGTATAGATCTACATTGGGATCAAATGCACAGGCACAAAATTAGAAAATGATAGATAACCAGAGCTAGGGTCCTTATGAAAAAAAAGGCCCGAACATAAAATTAGAGAATACCTATGCTTTGAATCAGCTTAACTGCCTTGTCTCCCTCTGTTTTCCCATCTGAACTGGCCATAACACTATCTGCCTCTCAGGATTGCCAGGAAGTTTAAATGAAATAACCTATGAGATAGTCTTACAGCGGTCCATGTGCACAGAGGTATTCTGAGGTTACACACTGTGTCACATCCAGTCAAGCATTATAATGCCTCCACTTGCTCTGTGCTGATCAAGTCAATGGAATAAAACTAAAATCAGATCTAGGGGCCTCATTTTTAGAATAATGGAGAAAAGTCAGAAAACATCTATTGAGCATCCATTTACTTGTCTAACATCAGGTTCTGGGGATACTCAGGTGAAGCCGTGGTCTCTGCTCTCGAAGAGTTCTCAATCCAGAATGAAATGATGGGATACTTCATCTAGAAAAAGGTGGCCAGTGTGTTGATGGCTCAGTAAGCAAAGTCCATGAGAAATAGTTGTCTGAATATTCTTACATCACCCACTGCATCTAACCTAATATTTGCTCTTTGAAGCTACTCAGTAAACACTTTTTGAATGAATGATTTCAGTTTCACCCGGAAATGAGAAAAGTTAGAAAAAAAATGGGAAAATTTTCTTTAATGTTTTAAAATTCTAACTTAAAAGAGAATATATGTATATTTGCAGCTCTGGAAAGCAGAACTGAGGCAAAGGGTTCAGAGGACAGGGAGGCAAATGGATCCTGCTTTTTTATGTTTGTTACTATGTTAAGGAAACTGATTATATTATAAAACTAATGTTTATTTACGGTTCTTAATGGCCATATCATGGTTGCTTTGCCTCCGGGCCTATTGACTAGAATCAAGGTAAAAAGAACACTCCTGAGTTTTCAATCCAAGTTGCATATAGAAGCAAAACCAAAGACTTAACACAAAAGGGAAGTAAAACTGTGAAAAGTCCATTTCCAAAATTAACAAATAGAGAAAGCCTGAAAACCACATACCCCAGGGCTCCATTACATCTTCAAGAAAACCAGGATCTAACTTTTGGCTCAGAAGTTTCCATCCCAGGCCACTTCAGCCGCACAATATTTCAATTCTATTATTTAAGGAATGGTTTGAAATATCCCCCAATTCAGCTTAACACCTCCCATAGCACATTTCTGCAGAACATAAGTGCACTGCCAAATAGCCAGCCCTACCGCAAACACAGGTAGAGTAGCTGGGCCAACAGGAGAGGTTACATTTGTTTGGCAACTTCCTCCAGGCTATTAGAGCTGAGACTGCAACAAGCTAAAATGAGAAGTGCCTCGCCATTTTTACGGTAAACTAAACAGAATAATAGCAAAGAGCATGACTCAGGTCCCAGTACCAAAAGCAAAGCAGGAGCAGTGATGTGCCCACCCCCTGGATGTTCCAGCCCCTCAGCAGGTCACACACTGAAATGCTTTCTGAGGTCCATGGCTATAACTTGAACCCGTGACCCTCTGAATGAACGCCAGTACCCAGACCAGCCTGTCACAAACAGCTACTTCAATTCACCTCCCCAGCCTACATTTAATTAAGTGAACATGATGAAAAATAAATGAGGTTGTACTTAAGCCTTCAAAGGCCTCCTAACCTTACCTTTCCAGGGGATTTTTGGCTAGTTGACTCTACTCTCCTGCCACCTCCATTTGCCACAAGTTGTTATATTACATTTAGGCTCAAATCTGCTCAGGCTATAATCCACAATCCATTTTTCATTTAACTTCTAAACGTTAAGAGAAATGGAAACCTATCAGTAAACATTGTGACAGTTATCTTTTTAACTGTCATTTATATAAACTTAGGCACATCCCATTCTAAATCACACTCAGATGAATCAGTTGTTCAAATATAAACATATTTAGCAGAATTCTGTCATTTCCTCATATGTATATTCATTTGCGAATGACTCACTTCATACATCTTCATAAACCTGAGAAACTATCTTTTGAGTTATTCACAGATTCAGGTGATGATGCCGGCAGAGTCAAAAGCTGACAATGTATGCAGGGCCAGCACTGGGAAAAAAGTAGCCAAAAGTCATAGCTCTGGGATCATTTTAATCTGTCTTTGGGTACAAGAAATGTCACAGAGGTTCACCTGAAATGAAATTATCCCTTTCTCTTAGTTTGTTTCATACCACCTAATCCTCTAACTCTTTATTAAACATTATCTTTCCCATCTGCTCTAGTGAATGTTCAACACCTTGTGGACCAACTCCGGGCTGATTGGTTTTTATGGGCAGCATGAGCTCAGTTTTATGCACATACTTAGGATTATCTCAAGGACAAAGAGGATGAACAATCCATTAACTGTAATAAGCAACTGCACATCTCAAAGTAGCTACAGCATATATTTGATTTTGAAAGAAAAGACTGAATTAAAATATGTCTGTCCAGAAATGTCTAACCTCCAACACACAGAAAGAGCATTTTCTGTTCTCCATGCTCTGGTAAGCGGTGCTACTAGAAATCACATCTCAGTCCCCTTCAATCAGACTTTGTAGCTCTTAAATCTTATTTTAAGATCTGACACTAGAGCAAGAAAAAGATCCTTTTGAAACTACTCTTCCTGATTATCTCTGGGCAAAGCATGTAGAGCGTGTGTGGACACACAACACTTTTTTTTTTTTTTTTTTTAAGTAAAATGCATTATTACTGCTTTGTGTAGAAAACTTAAATTCTTCACTTTAGAATTACATGTGTACCCATTGCTTAAATTTGTAAAATATAAATCATGGAAATTTAGCCAAATACACAGTGTTATCTGAGAAAGCCAATCTGTATTGCTAGCCTGTGTTAATTACAGACATTAGAACCACATTACTATTATTAATTTCAATATTTAATTCAATCTAAAGTAATCCACTAAGACCTCATTTCCCTACTTCCTAATTTAAATGTGAACATTATTGAAAAAGTCTTTGCTTATGTATTTTCATTAGAATTCCTTATAAATGCTCATCTTCTTGCATCTGTTTTATTGATGAGCTCAGTTTGATTTTTTGGCTAAACTTTCAAACGAAGGTTCCTTGCTTTTGCTGCTACTATAAAGTTTTATGATCCTGTAATAATAACAATTATGATGACATCTGATCATACTGTATATCTTAATGACCAGACATATCTGACCACGTATCTTCACAGCTTACTGATCTCATTGATGAGCAATGTCAGGCTTCCTTCTTGCAACTTGTATCTGAAGATAATTAAAAGCTAGCTTTTTTTTTTAGCAGTTTGAATTTGTTTTTCAGTGAATTGGTAATATCGCATACTGCACAAAGAGAGAATGTACCAGTCACCTGCTCAGCTTTATGGCACAGAAAGTGAAAAACAGGTATAGGAGTTAACGTCCTCAGAGTGACAGCTTTCGAGCTCTTGCATGTGCTTCTTTATTCATTACTTTTTCTAAGGAAAGAATGCTAAAATGCAGAGCTGAGTGTCATCTTCTAATTTCAGTTCAGACCCTTACTTAATAGGTCAAAGTCAAAGTAAAACCAAAGTGAAGAACTAGACAGGGCATTGAACTGGGCACAAGCTATCTTGAAGAATGCACAAGAAAGGGGTGGTGGCCTCTGAGGATAGAAGAGGAGGAGTAGAAGTGAGAAGGAGAACTACTTTCCACTGGGTTCTCTTTTGTTCCAGTTGAACATTTTACTTGATACCACATTACTTTAATAACAAGAACAACAATGATAACAACTTAGAGATAACTAAATCATGTTTTCCCCCTCTCAGTGCTGTAACAACCCACACCCATCCCAAAGGTCTGCCCTGGTGAAATGGTGCAATAGCAAAAGTTGTGTTCCAGAGTCCCAGACCCTCACTCTTTGCTCCTGCTGTCTCATGGGGATCCCTCTTCACCCCCGTCCTCTCAACCTCAGCCAGTGTCCTCAGGTTTCATCCTGTCAGAGCAAGTTTCCAAGAAACTATCTGATCTACTGAACATAAATAAATAACAACAGTTTTGCTTTTATACATACACATCAAAAAACACTGTCAGATTGAAACAGTCCCTTCAAAACCTCATTGTGAGAACACTGAAAACAAATTCACCTGTACTAAACAATCAGTTGGAGAAGATGATTATGCGTGTTTTCTGTTCGGGGGAAGAGGAGTATCTAGGCAGGGAAGTGAAGGACAGCTGAGATCACGGACACAAGGGTTAGCAAGTTTATGGGATGCTGTGCTAGACAGCAGCCCACTGGGTACCAGGTTGGGAGTGACCCAACACATCTCTGGATGGAAGGCTGAGAGAACAATATCCTGGCCCCCAGCCCCTCCTGACATTGCTGGTGTCTGCTCGAACCCTAAGCACAATGATACACATAAAACACTGACACTAGATATCTTCAAGGAAATGGTACAGCCATTTCATCAAGCAGGACCCTGGACTAGTGAAAGTGTGCTCTGCAAGGTTTTTTGAATGCTTTCCATGAGGTTGCTCTAAGCTTAGACTGACGTTACTACTCTGCGTTCTCAATGCCCCATTTTTGATACTGCTGTGAATGCAAATTTTCTTCTTCTATTCACATATACATGCATTAGAACACAGTAAGACAAAAGATTGCCTACTTTGAGAATTAAATTTTTCACCTTTAGGTGGTTAGTAAGGCCAAACTCATTAATCTTCTCCTATTTGCTGTATTCTGCAGTATAATTACACGGCACCAACCAGTGAAATTGCTGGTGAAAGGCCTGTGTTATCACTCCAGGGCTATTCTGCGTGCCCATGTCATTCTGTAAAAAGGTGGCATCAGAATACTGGCTCCCATTACTAAACAATTCTAGTAAGCATCTACTTTAAGACATCTGCTTTTGTGTCCATCTGGGAAATTATTACATTAAAATTAAGCATCATGCTGTTTTGCAAAATGTGAACATACTTAATACCACTGAACTATATACTTAAAAATAGTTAAGATCATAAATTTCATATTATGTATTTTTACCACAATAAAATTTTTTTAAAGATTAAGCATCACTGATTTCCCCCCAAGTTAGAAACATGTTTATTGCTTTTGCTGGATTTAGAGTAATAAATATCTGCTTTATGAAATGAAACACCAGAAAACAGTACAAAGCTATAAATGAAAGGCCTTTTCATAATCTTCCCTGACCAGGATATTCACTCTTAGCTGTTTTGTATGTACTTTTGGAGATATCTGTTCTCTACAACCTTAATGAGAGCTTATAGCATGCTGCATCAGACTGTTTTTGTTTCAAGTGACAAAATCTAACTCAAACTAGCTTGAAAATGAAATATCTCACATAACTAACTCCAGGTACACATCTAGCTAACTTCAGGCATAGGTTGATCCAGACTCAGATGATATATCATCAGGATTTGGTTTCTATCCATCTCTCACCTGGGCTATTCTCAGACTCCATGTGGTAACCTCCAGCAGCTCCAGGCTCACAGCCCTTTGAATTACATTCCAGGAACAAAAGGCAGAGAATCTCTTCCTGCTAATTCTTAAACAAGTCTTATGATTTGTATAGACCAAACATGGTTCAAACCAATCAACATGACCAAGAAAATGAAATATTCTGATTGGCCAGGTTTGAGTCTCACGGCACCCGTAGAGCCAGCTGTCATGTCAACTCCTTCCTAAAAAACGGACTCATAGGGGATGCCCCCAGAAAATCAGGGACTATTAACAGAAGGGTCAATGAATGCTAATAAGCAAAAACAACAAATGTCCCCAATACGTTTTCTTCTTTCATCTTTGGCATCAGGGCTAGCTACATAATTTGTGGGCCCAGTGCAAAAGGAATATATGGGGCTTCTTGTTCAAAAGGCAGTAAAAGAAAAAAAAAAAAAAGGACTTAATACCACAACTCCCCCCTTTCTCCACCCCTTCTTTCACCTTTCCACCTGTTTTTTTTTTTTTTTTTTTTTTTTTTGCTATGCAATGTAAAGAAAAAATCTAAATTTGACTTATTAGCATGAACTTTACCATTCATCATTATGTTGTTTTTAAATCCAAATATGAAGTTTTTAATTCATATGTGGAATCAATTACAATTCCTATTTTGTAGTTCATGAATGCACATGTATTTCATTCTTAGCAGAACTCAACTGTTTTCATTTCACTTTCTGGTGTGTGCATCTTCTACAACACTTCCTACCTTCAGCTTACTGATGAGTAAAGTAAGATTTAAAGAAAAAGTAATTATATGCTGCCTTTCTTTCCCTTTACTTCTTTGTCATCATTTTTAGCATAAGTGCTTGTCAAATACACAGAAGTACAAGTATGAAAGGATATGATAGGGTTTCTTGAACATTCTTGTTTCTTAGAATGTCGTTGTCTTCTTTCTTATTCAAAGCAAGTTCTGGTTTGAGTGAACAGAGTGGCCTCTTGGGGCTGTCAGGGACCCCATTTGCTGAATAATAGATGGAGCTCCCTTACCTTTTATTCACTTTGACCTCCCACGCATCATGGGTCCATGGGAATTCTGTGCCCACGGACATCGAAAATGCTATGTGCTAATGGGGTGGCAAAGAATGGCAGACATGCATATTGCATGTGTCTTCTCTGCTCATGCGCATGCTCCATTGTCCCATCAGACTAGTCTAACAGAACATGACTTCAAAGATAGAATTCTTAAGAATTTCAAGACAGTGACAATCGATCATTAAACCAAGCATGGGGCCCTTCTGAGCACAGGGCTCTTTGCGACTCTGCACAGTTCACACACCCATGAAGCTGACGCTGGGTCTCAATAAACTAAATCAAACTATTTAAATAACCAAAAGTGACTGAAAAGTTCTGCAAAAAGACTGAGATATGGTTAAGGAAACCCACTTCTCAGAAAGAAAGGGCATTCTACAGAGAGCAGTGGCAACGGTTATTAAGGTAAAAAACAAACAAACAAAAAAACAAAAACAGGAACCATTTCAAGTGTCTGCCCTACAATTTATGACTATTCAATTCAACCTATCACACATGTAAAACTCATTCATTTTTAATGGTTTTATAGTATTCCATTGTCTGATTGCACTACAGTTTAACAGTCCCATATTAACATTTAAGCTCTTTCCAATTTTCAGTAGGACTTTCATGACTATTCTTGAACATTTACTTGGTTATTTTCTTAAGATAAATTTTTAAGAGCAAAATTGCCGAGTCAAACAAGATGCATGTTTTAAATTTTTATACTCATTGCCAAACTGCCTTTTAAAATGGCACACTAGTTCACTAGTACTATAGCAGTGTATGAGAAAGTCTATTTCTTTATACTCAGCACTGGATATTACCATTCTTTTTCATCTTTGCCCATCTGAATGATGAAAATGATATTTCTGCACATTTATTGAACTATGGATGAGGATGAGCATTCTTTTATGGTTATTGTTCAACTTCATTTTAACATTTCTGAACATTCAAACTCTGCTGAAGGCCCCTGTCCCATTCTCTATGACAGATGAAAGAAAAAAAAAATGAATTGAAGCAATATGTTATTATTTCCTACCAAAATGAGTGCTAATAATAACAGCAAATAATTATTAAGTGCTTACTATATACCAAGCACTTTATATACATTTCTCTTTAAATTCTCACAATCTCACTGAATCGAAAAAATCTTGAGGATGATTATTATCCCCATCTTATAGAGGAAAAAAACAGCTATTTGGAAAGCTTAACTAATGTATGTGGCAGAGTAAGGACTCCGTGGGAACATAGATCTACCTGAAACCAACTCTGCTATCTGACTATGTTTTTAAATTCAGTCTGATGTTTTTAATTTTCATATTAATATGGCAAGCAGTCCTGCATCTGGTTGAATTAGAGCATAAAATAATCCTTAGCCACAGAATGACATTGTCTAATACCTAGCAAACCCTGAGGATATTAACCAAAAGGAAGAATGTTACCCAAACTCTATCTGTCTGGCCAGGAGCTGAAAGCAACTAGGAAAGCTGAGTGTGCATCACTCATCTTGAAGCCTCATAAAAGAAGGGAAATTGTATTTGCAAGTCCAATTTCTGAATGTTTGAGGAAGCCTCGCAGGAACACTGCAGTGAGGAGTTAAAATGAAGGCCCTGAGAGGGAATGTGGATAATATAGTGTGTGGGGCTCTCTACTGCAGGGTATGTAAATACTTTATGCACTAATTCAATTACATTTTCAGATTATGCAGAAAGACTGATTTAAGCAACAGTTCACACTGCTGCCCCATCACCCATGCATGCATGCAGGAGAACAGAGTTAAGAGACCTGGGTCGACCTTAACTCTGTATTTCTTGACTTTTATGGGCATAAGTTGGAACTTTAATGTTTTATTAATGTCGAGTTTTTGGAGTTGGTATTCAAAATGTTTCAAGCAAAGATATGACAGATCTCAAATACCTGGAACCTGTTCACATTGGCAGGTAGTAAAAAAAAAAAGTCCACTATCTTACAAAAATTATCGACTGAAGAACTCAGTGGGATTATTTTGCTTAAATTATTGTATAAAGGATTATGACCTGACAAAAAGTGGAAATATTTAACTTGAAATTATTTCTATATTGGCATGGATAATGTATATACTTATGAACTTTCAAAAGTCCCTGTTCCAATGTATAACTAAATACATTCTTAAATTGATCATCTTCAGCGAATGGGCAATAAGGAACTATAAATAAGATTTACTCAAAGCACAAAGGAAATGAGCTAATCCTTGCAAATGCCTCAAAAAGTCAAGAAATTATTGTGTCTTCCTTTTTATTCATATCCTATATTGATTTATGCAAGAAGTCCCTTCCAAAACCTTAAGGAGCTGATTATATTTATTATTTTCTAGGAGAAAATTCAAAGATGAGCCAAGGTTGCAATTTTCTGTAATAAAAACTTTTCTGTCAGACTGGTTCTCTTCTATTTCAAAAGGTTTATCCTCTGGAAAATAGTGAGATTTATGTAATAATTTTCTGAGGGAAGAGGGTGGAGTTACATTGAGAGTTTATTTCAGCTTTTTTGCATCTGAATAAATAAATGTATTTGGTGACATGTATTTTCCTTGAAAATATTATTTAATGACAGATTCCCTTTTGAAAGGCCAAGGATCGATGTGCTATAAAAATTTTAATCAGATTGTTACCATTAATGAGTGTTAACACATTTTCTCAGTGTTACTTGTGTTTTTGCCAATGTTTATATGGCTTGCTTTACCTCTTTCCCAGTTCATTTGCAAATTTCACAGGTTTTATTAGGGAGATTTTTATTTTTCCAGAAACCGAAGATTTTAGGTTACACGTTTCCATATTCATAAATGTCTTAACTATGAAGAATAAAGTGAAAAAAGATTTAAATGGGGCAAAAACACTGCTTATAAAACAGTCATTCAGGAATAATCATATCAACTAAAGCAACTGCTTGTGCAAAGACAAAGGGGGCCAAATCCTGTCCTTGGATGTGCACACACAGCTCCTATTAGCTGTTGAAAACAGCTACGTGAGTGTAGCCAAGGACAGTGTTTAGCCCAATTTGGTCTAATTTATCCAGACCACTGCAGCCATGAAAGGTAAAGACAGATTATAAGACATTTTGCATGTCAGTACAGTAGTATGCTTTGTGTTTTGCCAATCCCCAGGGTTTCCTTGATCAGGCCAAATGTCAGTGACTGCATCTGAGAAGTTTGAAAAGTATATAGAGCAAATTTATATGCTTTGCAATGCTGCTTGCCATAGTTGGCAGCCCTATCTCAGAGGATGCCTTTCTTTCAGTGTTAGGGGCCAAACTGTAGCAAATTAAATTTACCAAAAAGAAACAGACTCAGTCATATGCAAACAAAGTAAATGCTAAAACAGAAATAGAAGAACATTTGTTTTAAACAATTTTTTAAGATACCAATCAAGAGATATTGAACTAATGTGTTTTACTCAAGAATGGGGCCATAAGTCATAGGACTGGCTTTGTATAAGCCGGTGCTTAGAAGATTGGTGAAAAAGTCATCAATTCCCTGCCAAATTGGTGCCTCTGTGCACTATATATATCTTGAATATCAAATAACCTATCTTTCTTATACAATATTATAGAAGTTATCTGATAATGGGACCACCATCCCCCTATTTTTTCTTTCACTGACATTTCACAGAGAGAAAGAAAAAAATGATTTGGCAAACTCCTTTGTAAATCCATGTCGAACAGCACACTGCCAAATATGTTCCGTCTATTGAATTTAATGGATACCCAAGGATATTTGCTCTTGTGGTGGACACTTTTTTGACACTTCTTATTCACTGGCAACTTTTGAATGCTTCTTGTCTGCTTCATGTGTCTGGTAACCCAATTCAGGGCTTTTTACATGAGTAAAATTCCTATTGATGTCAACAAAATACTTGACATGAGTATAAGATGTATCACTAAGGCCATCTCAAAACTTTTGGGGACATGTCAAGAACAGATTAAGGGAGAAAGATTTATGAGTAATTTGTCAAATTTCACAAAATGTAAGCTGATATTTTATGTAAATGTTATACCATTCTCTAAAGAAAGAAACATTTCAAATTCCATAAATCTGACATGCTGATGGAATGTGTGTGTGTGCGTGTGTGTGTGTGTGTATGTGTGTGTGTGTGTGTGTAGGGAAGGGAATACACACATGTGTGCATCACACAATTGTACTATGTGCTCAGACCTGTCAGGTTTAATCTATAGCAGTAGTTCTGCAAATGGCTTCACAAGCTAAAAAAAAATAAAGAACAAAAATGTTTAAATTTTGGCCAAAATAAAGCAACTGAATGTGGTTTTAAATTGCCCACACTATGCTGTGTTCTTTTCTGGAGATGACAATGAATTCAACATGCCCATAAAATTCCAGAGGAGGTATGGATTAATAATGATGTTGGAAGCATGGTGGGTAAGAGGTTTGGGGAGACTGCAGTAAAAATATCAAGCTATATCCTTCCTTTCCTACATGGTTCTTTTCTTTCTTTCCCCTTGAATTTGCAAAAGTTGATTGCAAAAATCTGCTCCTGGTTTTAAGGCTGAAGTTGGTCATCCAGACCATGGATAACTGCAAGACAAAGGTCTGTGATGCAGAGCTTGTGAAACAGGAACCAAAATCAATGCAGATGATACACTGGAAATTTCATACTCCAAAGGCACAGGGAGTTAGACACAGTTTCGGGCAGTAAAGGGTTAACAATTCAAAGTTAAACCAAAGAAAGCTGAGAGTTCAAGAAATTGCGTTGTCTGAGGAAGGGTGCTTGCCTCCTCTGAGACATCAGCCGTTAGCATCATCCCAAATAATTGTTCATTCACTGCTTATGCTTTTTGCTGGACTTGTGTAGCCCTGGAACTACAGGCAGAAAAGGAATGAAAGGATTCTTCTGCTTGATACAAGGACAATTGTGTTAACATTATCAGGTCATTTTGATGGTGCCACTCTAACGAATTGAACAATTCAGCTCTCTGAGGCAGTCCCCTAAAGGTCATCATCATGTAGAAGATCTAATTACAGTGGCAAATTACATGACAAGGAATATGGACACCTGGAATTTTCTTTCTCCACTCTGTGGCTGGCAAATTTTTTGCCAGTTTCTCAATCTGTGCATTGAAGTTAATAATAATTAATGTACTAAAGCATCTTGAGCTTCAGGGGGAAAGTTTGAGAATTATGTAGATAGAAGTGCTATTGTTTATAAAAACAACAATAATAGCAATACTAGTTTCCACAGGTTAAACACAAACCATATGCTCAATAGCGTACTAGGTAGTTCACACAATATCTCATATTCATAAAAATTCTAGGAAGTGGGTTTATTATCCAAGTCATACAGATTTTTTAAAATTACAGGTTCAGAGAGAGTAAAAAATTTTCCCCACTTCATACAAGTAATTCAAGGTATAAGCAGAGTTGTTATATTTGCATAAAAACTGGACTCCAGGTTTGTGCTTATCAACTCTTGGGTTAATATGGAACCAGGGTCAAATCCTTACCAAGAAAACGTTGATTTTATTTGTATGTCCACCCTTTCCAAAAGTCATCAGAAAGATTCCTGGTTCCACAAATACAAATTTGTCTGTTACCTTTTCTCAGTACCCTTGTGATTACAAGTGCTTTCTTCTTCTTATAACATTAGGTGCCATGGATATCTTCGTTTCTGTTTTTGTTTCTCTAAAAAATAAGAAGAAATGGATAAATACTCACAATATGTTTGTATCCACAAATGAAGCTGAACTGACATTGGTAATAAATGGTCTCTCAAATATTGTTTTCATTTGCTAGTGCTATACCTAATGACTGACAATTTCCTCATCTTTATTCTCAAACAAGCTCAATGGCACTGGTGTTCTAAGCATTGCATGAAAGAAAGACAAGCCCGGATTTTTTTTTATTTGACTGGTAAACTGATTTTACAAGATTGGCAATTTGTATTCACATCCTGATATTCTTTGGGAACTCATCAGGGCCTCAGTACACCAAACAAGGTGATAATACAAAAGCAAAGAATATTAACTATTTCTTGTGTCACCAAATGTTCCCAATAATCTACACATCAAACTGGGACTTTGTCAGTTGAATTTTTAAAGTCATCCTTGAAACATTTTCTTTAGGCGTTTTTGTCCTCATGCTAAACTTTTTGAAAAAAGAAAACTCACTAATGTTTAATCAGAATATTTTTCCAACTCTATCTGTCTCTATGACCTACATCCCTGCTAGGTCATATTGGTCAAAGCCATCTCTCCTGTGGAGTCTCTCCTTCAGCCCTCCAAGGCTGCTGTGTTAGGCCATTCTTGCATGGCTATAAAGAAATATCTGAAGCTGAGCAATTTGTAAAGACGTTTAATTGGCTCATGGTTCTTTAGGGTGTACAGGTGTGGCATGAGCAACTGCTCAGCTTCTGGCCTCAGGAAGCTTACAATCATGGCAGAAGGTGAAAGGGGAGCAGACATACCATATGGCAAGAGAAAGAGCAAGAGAGAGAGAGAGAGGAGGGGGTCAGGCTCTTTTAAACAAATGGCTTTTGCATGAACTCACTCATTACCAAAAGGATGGCCTTCAGCCATTCATTAAGGATCTGCCCCATGATTCAAACCTCTGCCCCATGATCTGCTCCACCTCCAACCTTAGGGATCACATTCCAACATGAGATATGGAGGGGCAAACATCCAAACTATATCAGCTGCCTCTCAGGAAAAGAGAAAAATTGGTATCTGAAGCTCTCTGAGCATATGAGAAGAGCATTTGGTTCATATGAGAAGAGATCACCACCCCCATCTCTCCTCTTTTTGCCATTTTACTCCTTTGTCTGCCAAAGTACACAGCAACAAGAAGTTCCAAGAAGACAGGAACCTGGCATGCCTTATCAACATCATATTCCTAGTGCACAGAATAGTGTCTGAGAACCTGACAGATGCTCATTAAATATGTATTAAATAAATAAAAAGTCATATCTGAATATGGGGGCTATCAAGGAATTTTAATTATCCAAAATGAAAAGTTTTGATTCTCCATTCCTCAGGATCAGAAATCACAAGGGCTTGGTATGATTACAACAGGTTCACACTGCCTCCTCTTTCCTTCCTCAGAGCTAAAAATCTGTCTCTATAATTGTTTCTGGTCACAAAATTATATTCGTATATTTTGCATCATTGGGACATTATTATCTGGGCATCTTGGCTACTGAAAACCGATCCTTTACCCATTCAACATAGTAGGTTCGGGTAGAAGGGTGGAAAGGTTAAAAAACAAATCTAAAAACTCAGTATGTAACAAATGATAGACATGATAAGATTATATGACACTTTCTGGAAAAAGTCACGGCCAACACTACTGATTAATTTACAATATGACATTATAGTGGTGTCTAATTTATTATATAACTTTTCCCAATTTAAAATAGGAATGTATTAAATAGAGTTTCTAAAATGTTCCATTCTAGTCTCCAGACTGTGAATATGACAAAATATCATGCCCATAAATATATTACATCACATGGCAAAAGGAGATTTGCAGATGTAATTTAGGTTGCTAATCAGTTGACCCTAAAATTAAGAGATCACCCTGGATTATACCAGTGGTCCCAATGTAATCATATGAGTCCTAAAAATCTGAGAGCAAGGTCAAAGGGTGAAATCTGACAGAATCAAAACAAGACTTGCCATGGCTGGTTTGAAGAGGGAGAGGCCAGGTGAAGAGAAATTTGAGTGGTCTTTAGCAGCTAACAGCAGCCCCCAATTGACAGCCAGTAAGGACAGAGGGACTTCCATCCTACAACTGCAAGGAACTAAATTTTGCCAACAGCCAAACAACCTTAGAATGGAATCTTCCCAGAGCTTCCATATAAGAGCCCTAGCTCAGCCAATATCTTGATTTCAGCTTGTGATACACTGAACATAGAACGCAGTCAAGCTATCCTGGACTTTTAACCTGTAGAAACTGTGAAATAATAAATTGTGTTGCTTTAAGCCTCTAAGTTTGTGGTAATTTTTACAGCAGCAATAGAAAGCTAATAAAGGGATGATAGAGTATCTGGCTTCACATTATTAAAAATAAATATTTATAAAGAGCTTAAACATAAGAATAAATTTTTACTTGCAGGGTTTTTTTTTAAGGTTCAAACTGGGAAGCATTCTTTATGGTTCTATAATGAATGGAAGGCTGAGGGGGTGGAAGATAATTTGACAGAGGTATATACTGCAAATTAATATCAAACATTATTACCCAGGGAAGTTGAGTCACTCAGTCAACCAGCCTTGATTTTTTATCTGTTATCTACAAAGCATCAAGCTGAGCAATAGAGACAGAGATTAATCAAATAGAGTCCTAGTTATAGACCCTATACTATAACAGAAAAATAACATAAAATGCGAGAAATGCTATCATTTTTATGGGTAAGTATGCCACGATGGGATAGAAAGGAACTGAAGATAATTGAAAGGGATAGCTCAATCCATTACCAAGTCTTTTCCATTATTGTTCTTTGATAGCACTAAAACCCACCATTTATTTTTACCTCCATATATCCATATTACCACTCTATGGGATCAAACCAAGGCCATCTTGCCTAGATTTCTGCCACAGCGTTTTAACCCAACTTCCTGCCACCACTCTTACCATCACCAAATCCATTAGCCCAGCAACCAGAGTGATATTTCTGGAATATGATTGTGATGATGTTACTCCTCTGTCTAATATTAACATTTTTCAGTGGTTTCTCATTGCCTTTATACAATTTCCAAACTCTTTAAAAATGGCTCATGTGGCCTTCCATGACCTGGTCCCTGCCTCCTGTCCAGGCCTATTTCTTACAATACACACCCTAACCCCCGTGCTCCAATCACACTGATCTCCTTGGAGTTATCTGAACATTCCTGTCCTCTCTCCTTTGAATTTTGGCAGAATTTCTCCTTCTTCCTGGAACTCTCACCCTTGGTCCCACATGACCTAGATAGTTCCTAATCATCCCTCAAGCTTCTGTCTAGAAATAAGTCCTCTTTGACCCCCACAAGCATAGGAGTGAGTGTTTTCCATGTATAGACTTTACATCATGAATTGTATTTGCCTATTTACTTGTCTTTCTTCTACCCTACATTGTACTATCTGTGGGGGCAGAGACCATGTTCCATTCCCCTTTGTATCTCAAGACTTGGAGTAGTAGATAATCAGTAAAAATATGCATACTGATAGATGTGCTGGAAGCCAACAGTTGGAAAATATCAAAAAGTCAGAAGTAGTTGATAGTGTTAAAAGACGAGACAATATTGAAAATTGGAAAAGGGCCACTTGGCCTAGTGTTGGCCAATGGGCTGTTGGATCTAGCATCAGGAAGTCATCTTGCTTATGGGGGTCAAAGAGGACTTATTAGTCATCTTAGCAAGACCAGCTTCAATTGGATAAGAAGTGAGTGGGAGCTGAGGAAACAAGGACAGTGCTTTTGTAGAGAACAGAAAGAGTACTCCAAAGCACAACTTTAAAAGGCTTCATAGTTCAGAAAAAAGTCTAAAACCCCATTTCCTGGCAGAAAGGGCCAAACTTTGGCCCAAAAACTAAGGTTGAGACATAGTTTAAGTGAGGAGTATATGAAAGCTACAATTGAGGAAACCATAAAACCAAAAATTGAGTATCCAGAAACAGCTCTCTGAAGACAGGGTGTAAAGCCAAGTAATAGAGAACAAAGATTATGAGCTAGGAGAGAAAAGAAAAGGACAGGACATGAGCTCCTAGGTGATTACTGGGAATAGGTGTGGCCTTCTTTAACTAACTCCCAATGCATGGTGGGTGGGGAGGAGGATGGTAAGCAAAAGAAGGCTGGCTGCACACAAAAGGCCAAGGTAGATGAGATGAGAGTTGGGAGGAGGTTGAAGCAATAGAAGATGGGGAAGACTAGATTTGATCATGTCTGCAGGCTGAAGAGAGGGAATCAGAGACAAGAGAAAGAAAAAAAATGTACGTCTAAGAAGGAGGTCACAGGAGATAGAATCCAATGAACCCAAAAAGTTAATACTGGGATGAAAGAAAAACCCTCTTACTTTAAGACTGAAGAAGAAATATTAAAAGATGTGTGCTTCTTGGCCAAGCACGGTGGCTCACACCTATAATCCCAGCACTTCAGGAGGCCAGGCTGGCAGATCACTTGAGGTCAGGTGTTCAAGACAAGCCTGGCCAACATGGTGAAACCCCATCTCTACTAAAAATACAAAAATTAGCTGGGCGTGGTGGCGCATGCCTATAATCCCAGCTACTCCGAGGCTGAGTCAGGAGAATCGCTTGAACCAGGGAGGTGGAGCCAAGATCGCGCCATTGCACTCCAGCCTGGGCAACAAGAGCAAAACTCCATCTCAAAGAAAAAAAAAAAAAAAAAGATGTGTGCTTCTGTAGGCGAGTCTGTAGGTGGAAGCGAAGGGAGTCCAAGGAGACAGCTTGGAGCTGCTATAGTCTCTGTAAATTAGGAAGTAAGGGTAAAGGCTGAGAGTGAGGGGCATGAGAAGAATAGCACGAGTTTAAAGGTTTCAAACAGCTGCCTCAAGAGGAACTCGAGAGGAAGTCCTTTGGGGACAAGTGAGAGGATTGCCAAGCTGCATTGAGAGCCCAGCCAAAGTTACATAATTAAAGAATAATGATTATATTTCCTGAATCTTAATTTCCATACACATCTAGAAAATGTTGCCCTGCTTGCATATGTTGCTGCTTTCACAAAAGAAGCTAACTTTGAGAGAAAGAAAATCCAATCTAATTTTTAAAATAATTTCTTTTGTAAAATGGTTTTGCAAGTGTCCGTGGTTAATTTCCAAATACTGGAAAGTAAACAATTTTTGTAAATCACAACCACGTGTGTTTTATGCTTATATGTGTTTCTACCTTTTCACATTCTGTTTTAAAAAAAAAAAAAAAACTACAGGTGGGGTAAAACATCAGCCAACAGGGTTTTGTGGATCACACAGCCCCATGCAATTAAGGCACCATTGTTAATTTTCAAATTGTCATAATCCATTTGAGAATTTAAGACAATTCAAAAAACAATTATGAGTGAATGAAAAGTGAATTGGGCAATCAACTGAGATGAAATTCAGCCCAGAGAAACAAAACGTTGAGGAAAAAAAATCCTAGATTATGGGAAGAATGAAAGGCATATGGAAGTGACTGATTGTGTGGGGATGGTCTTTAAAGGCCAAGGTTACTTGACAAGAAGGTGGTAGGGGTTTGTTTTACACTGAATGGGATTTAGCTGTTTCGTTAAGTGCAGCAGATTTGGCTTTTTCATTTTAACTTGCATAATAAAAATGTTTAAGCCTACCCAGATGCACATAGATATAGCTGTATGTTGTTTACCTAAGACTATCATATAGCAGCAAATAAACAAAACCAGTCCCCACAGACATTATGGAGCAGCTTGCCACAAAACAGAATTTCAATTGCTTGTTCCGATTCTATGAGGGAAGATTAATTTGTGATGCATCTAAATGAATTATTTTACCCTAAATCTACAAGTTGAAATTACCATGCCCTATAATTTTTAATTTTTGAACTTGAAATAATGTAGGTAAGAGGATCATCTTCATCTTCAAACAACCTAAAAACACTTTGGCATACTCTGTGGAAAGGCACACTAATGTGTTCCAAATTAATGTTTTAAAATTCCTGTTCCCTGAAATTTTACATTCCATATAAGCAAATAGGCCCATGGAGAGGAGTCAAATATTATTACATGATGGCTCCTGTCCTTTTAAATTCTTCTTGCTAAACCTCCATTTTCCTCTAAGCCATTTCCTCCTCTTCCAATCATCATTCTATGCCTTTTTTAAGGCATCAGCCAAGATTCGTCAGATGCTTTCCTTCATAAGTCACAAACCATCATGATTTTTCTCACGGTTTAAATTCCCTCTGAACTCATTCATTCATTCACCTACTCATTCATGCATCGTTGTGCACCTACCATATGGGACCTCCATAGCATCAAGTTTAGTGTTCTCCATGCAAAGTGCATTTATTCTATGCCTCCTTAGGGTCCTGGACCTATGCTAGGCACCATAAAACTTATAGGAAGAAGTAAGTATATGCAATGATTTGTTTCTTTCAAAAAGACTTAAAGCAACCAGCTGTCAAAAACAAACTATAGTACAGTAACATGGCATACAAAATAAAAGAAAAAAAGTCAAGCAATAAAAGAGAAGAAGAAATGTATATCAAAACTCCCTGCTGAATTTCTAGCAGTTACAAAGGGGAAATCAAACGGATCACGAAGCCCTCATTCTCTAGTATAAAAAAAAAAAAAAAAAAAGCTATTTCTTTTAAAAAGATGGTAAGTTGAGCAGGAATAACAAAAACGTGGCAATGCTGGTACTGCTAATGCCACAGCCTCAGAATCGTTCTTTACAGAGCATACCAGTGAGCAACTACTAATTCATCAGAGACGCCACTCAAAAAACAAATTCTTCTCATTATCCCTTGTATAAATGAAGTTTTTCCCTCAAGAATTTTGTCATTTGAAAATGATAATAAAGCATGCATACCTGTAAAAATTGGAGAACATTTTAGAGCTAAACTGTGTGATGCTAGTTAATTATTTCTGATACTTCTTTGTACCCCCGCTAGCAATGAATGTATTCCTTGCCAATGGTGGCCACATAAAAATCATTGCCTGGTAACTTATAATGCAACATTATTTCAGAGACAGAGGACTCTGGTAGTGAGAAATCTTCCTTGCAAAGGAAGAATGGAAACCGAGCCTAAAAAGACGAGCGTTTGTTGAATGAGTGAACTAAGATCTTGAATCAGTTAACTTTTTAGAAGAGATTGTTTTTAAAATCATAATAACTAAACTTTGAATCTGTACTTTTGCATAGCGACTTCTCCATCTAAGGTGCATTTTCCCAATAATTATTTGTTCATTTTATACTGAACTCTGCTTTCTTCTGCTTTCAGACTTTACTAGGTTAAAAATCCACAGCATGGTCGGGTGCGGTGGCTCAAGCCTGTAATCCCAGCACTTTGGGAGGCCGAGACGGGCGGATCACGAGGTCAGGAGATCGAGACCATCCTGGCTAACACGGTGAAACCCCGTCTCTACTGAAAATACAAAAAAAACTAGCCGGGCGAGATGGCGGGCGCCTGTATTCCGAGCTACTCCGGAGGCTGAGGCAGGAGAATGCCGTGAACCCGGGAGGCAGAGCTTGCAGTGAGCTGAGATCCGGCCACTGCACTCCAGCCCGGGCGAGAGCAAGACTCCGTCTCAAAAAAAAAAAAAATCCACAGCTACCAGCTCAATGTGTTGGCCTTTACAGCCACACAAGAAAGTAGGGGACAGCTTGTTGATGCCCTCCGCTTTGTCTTCTTGAGATCCGCAAGAGTTTTGTGTCATCTAAGGTTAAGAGTTCAAGGAGCAAAAGACCATTTTAATTGCATCAATAATCCACTCAACAGCACCTACTGGATTTGTCTACTAAATTAGCCTTGGTTTTCATCCCAAAAAAGAAAAAAAATTTCGTTCTCATTTCCTTCCTGTTGCTGGTAGTTAGAGGTTACAATATGCAAAAGCATGTATGCTGTAGACCCCCCCAAATCAGTAAGTACTCAAAATTGTGTGCAAAATATGAATAAAATATTGATTTCATTAAAATGTTAAGGACTACTTAATTCAAAACATTTTATATGTTTGCATATTTATTTCTAAATTTGCATATTTGTTTGCATATAACTTGTAAAGATGAATGTTAATTATACTTTAAAATCATTTATAAATTGTAACTAAGAATGTTGTATGAATTTTTTAAACTGCCAAATTCTCAAGTACCACTAATTATAAAGTGTCATGTAAAGTACACTGGAGCAGACTTCATATTGAAAAAATATTGATATCTTGACAAATAGAAAAGCAAAATTATTAACTGCGCTTGCTGATTAAATGATACCTCAGGCAAGTGAAACTTAAGTGACACTTTATGCTTTTCCAAAGCATCCATTTACTGCCACTGAATTATGACAAGAAACTCATGCTCCTAACCAGACAAATATTTTACCTGATGCCTCCACATTATCCCATGTTTAAATGTGAGCTTCTGAGAATTATTCCATATTTTTGTTGTAAATATTCTGAAAATGACAAAGAATAAGTAAATAGGAATCATAATAAGCAGTAAAGCTACTTCAGCAGCACCCTGTGTCAAATGAGGTGAGCTGAGGCGATTTGACTGTGCACTAATTGGATTTGTACAATGATTCAGAGTAATTTAAAAAGCATTTACACAAGGTCAGATCTGAACTGGTTTCTAAAAAGAACCATAGGGAAGAATGAAATGTCCAAGTAATTACACTGGACATGTAGATCTAACACTGTATCTATTAAATTGGGCATGAAATTGGACTTTTTTTAAAGTACAGTAGGTCTTACACTATAAATCTCTAGACAATTTTCTATATTTTTGATAAAATGTTTAATTATACTAAGTACAGATATGTCATAGAAAGGAACTATTGCTCATGTACCATTTTTCCTAAATTAGCAACTACTGTAAGCTAATTTATTTCTTAAATTTTGTAGAGTTGTGGCATATTGAAAATTGGCTGACTTGGTTTCAGTTTATTCCAGTATCTACAGTCTTGCCAATAGAAAGAGACATTGTTATCACTTTCTCCTCCACCACCACCATGCCCCTTGTCTCTCTTAGTTTAGGGTTGATTTGTAAATGTCTTATTATATAAAATAATTAATGCTAAATTATTCCATGTTGTTATATTATCAGTGTCCTATCTGAATCCATACTAATATAATTAGAGATAGAGTCGACACTGAAATAACAAGTAGCTCTTAAAGTTCCATGCATGTTAAGTGGCATTTACTGTGCTGGCAGAACAGAATTTAGATCTCAAAAATAATTTGATATTAAAAGACAAAAGTAAACAAATTAGACTGTAAGTTTGTTTTTTTCCCCCTGGGTATTAATCAGCCCCGGTAAACCTTGTATTGTACTCTTCAAATCTGCATTAATCAGAATTTAGGTTTTGAAAGTCAAAAGGAAAAAAATTGTCTCCCTCTGGTGGGGAATATAACAAGTTTTTCTTTCCTTTTTTTCTTGCAGTCACTTTCAGCTAAGTTTCATGATGCTTTAAAAGAGTACACTTGGATAATTAGTTTATCATCTTTGGAACAGATTTTGCTCTCTTTTGACATGATCAACACTCAGAAAATCCAGATTCAAAAGTCATTTTACCCCTTTTACTTTTTTTTCCTGAATAAAAGGATAAAAGAAGGAAAATAGAAAGCCAATGTCAAGAAGTAGGAAAGTTCTGTTTTATATGAAATACTCAGCTCTAAATGGACTGGGGATAAAAATTTTATTTTAGAATCTGTTAGTTTTGAACTTACACCCCTGAATAAGCTGTTTCAGAAAAGGAAAGTCCTGAAAGACCACCCCACACTCCCTTCACGCAGATCATCTGTCAAGAGTTCCCTGGCTTCTCTCCCTTCTCTGTAAGGCCAAGACACTTTCCTGTGACCTCCATTGTATCACCTATTGCTTACGTTGTGATTCTTATTTGTTGTCAATATCTTCAGTAAGACAATGAGCCTCTCAAAGAGA
Organism: Rhinopithecus bieti; assembly: GCF_001698545.2. Lineage (NCBI taxonomy): Eukaryota > Metazoa > Chordata > Mammalia > Primates > Cercopithecidae > Rhinopithecus > Rhinopithecus bieti. Next base: position 706,649 of record NW_016803692.1, on the reverse strand, counting down.
GAGATCCTGCCTCATACATCTCCAAGTCACTAGTATTTAGCTTGGTCTTCAGCACAAAGAAGAACTTACCTCTGTGCTTTCAGCATACAACCATGGAAAAGATACATCTGTTTCCTGCCTTCATGAAACTATAATCTAATGGGAAAAAATGGGTTGATCTGGAGTACATTCTACCATAGAAACAATATATTAAATAGCAACTACTAACCCATAAAAGCCTATACAGTTTATATTTGATGTTGAAATGAGTTAAAATTTCCCTTTAGGCAGATTCATCCCTTAAAAGTTCTACAGAGTTATTCTCATTGTGATGTGTAGAAAGAATTTTGAACGAGAAGTTTTTATGTCTGGAACCATTCAGTGAACAAACATGTACTGAGTATCTACCATGTGTCAGGCACTGCGCTAAGCCATGGAAACACATTCTGGTCAGGAAAGCCGGGTAATAAATAAGTAAACACATTTATTAAAGCTGAGCATAGCTTGTAATTTGTGCTACGAAGGAAAAAAAATAAGGTGACAGAGGATGGAGTATATCAATTGGTGTTTGAGCAGGAAACAGATTTTATACTCAATGAGGTAATTGATGAGAGTTTAATAAAGGGACTTTGTAAAATGTGTGGACAGTATTAAGGTAAACCAGTAAGGGAAAGCAAAACACCTTAGAACTAGTAAAAGTGGAAAGTCACTACTACCCGTAGGCCTCAGTAGAGAGGGAAAGGAGCAGTTACCAGAACACAAAGAAAAAGCTATAGCTAAAGGAAAGGATCTTCCAACAAGAACTCTGGTTTTCAGCATCAAACATAGCCACCAGTGACTTGCAGTCCAGGCCTGGAGGGTCATAAATCCATTGATCTCTTTCTCCTCTGAGAGTACCCTGCCAAGTCTCCCGCTGGTCAAACCCAACCAGAAGCCAGAAGGCAATGGAGCTTTCTGCTGCTTTCCTTAAAGGTCAGCTTCCTGACACAGGTAGAAAAAGGCTCTAAAGAGTGGCAAATGGAGAACAGTGGCACAGAGAGTTACTAAGTCATCCAGTGCTGGAAGAGGTAATATCAGAGCCAAAATCCACATAAAATTTTTTTTAATGGGGACCAGAGCAAGTAGAGATTTTGAAACAGGAAAAGTCTTGGTGGTCCAACTCTACAACTAACTAGAAATGTAATGTTGTACGAGTCACTTCACATTGTGGGCTATATCAGTAAAATGAACAGATTGGACTATGACGATCTCTAAGCTCCCTTTCATCTTGAACCATGTGGAATTCTCTTTGAATTTCATGACTCTACTTCCTCTTAATATCCCCTCCCATGATGCTTCAATAGTATGAGGATACATCGAATGTTTACAAATTAGGGCCTCACTAGATTTTCTGAGAGTTGACAGTCCCACAAGTAAAGAAGAAGGGAAATGAAAAAACCTGCCTAGACTTATCCTACTCACAGAGTTTGCAGCAAATCTTTGCCCTATGTGTGAAAGCATATGAAGAGACCTGGTTCATGACATACCCAAAGCTGACACATCTTCATAGAAAATGGTTTAATTGAAATTATCCCGAGAACATGATTTACTCCTTTTGAAAATTTCAACAGAGTTTTTCCATTGTCAATCAAAACTTTTTACAAACCACATTTTAAAGCTGGCGAAAGAAAGTTCAAATGACATGGATTATCTTTCTCTTGCAACTAATATACATACATCAGGGTTTATTGTGACAGTCACAAGTGAAGTACACTAAATTAAATTATTATTCCCATCTTAACTGACTCACTGGGTAGAAATAAGTTCACATGCCAATATAGGGGCTGATCCTGGTCCACATGACTGTACAATTGGGACATAAATTATCACAATATTTGTGTACTAACTGGATGAAAAGTGTAAACTTTTCTTTTCTTTTTTTTTTTTTTTTAACTTTTTTCTTACTTTCATGGAGACTGGCCTATACATGGAATTCTATGTAATGGGTCAGAATGCAACAGTAGAAGGGGTAGACATTTCTCAACCCAAAAACTGTTCATTCATTCTCTTATTCATTCATTCCAAATTGACTTACTAAATGCCAGTCACCATTGTTTGTGTAATAGATGGTAAAGAAGAGCTAGTACTCATGGAGCTGATCAGTAGGAGCTGCCACCACCAGATGTCACTAACTCCACCCCTCACCAATAATCCACTCTGAGTATGGAAATGCCTTTTTAACCTTAAAAGGTTTCATATTCACCACATTTGTACAAAAATAGGTACGTTTTAGTGTCTGTTAACTGAAAAAATACTTAATGACACATATGACAGTAAATTCAGTAATCCTTTCAATAAACATATTTATTCATCATAAGAATCTCTACGTATATTTGAAAGGAAGTAGTGCATTCATTCAGGAAACACTGTTTTGCCCATTGACAATATATCATGTGCTTATGGAATTGCAGACCTTTTGCCATGGAGCCTAACCCCTCCCCAGAAGTCTACAGACTTCAGGTACAGAGATACTGTGCTGAAGTCTGTGATGACCTAAAACTAGGCTGTGACCTCCACAGTCTCAATGCACTTGCCGTATTATGCCATAAGAATGATGCCATGTTCATACAATGTTAACTCTGTCAGTTTCTAGCAATGCTATTTTCTTGCCCCCAAAATCTCATAGTTTATATGAAAATAGTTTTCAGATGTTTTAGTCATATCCTGTTTCACACCGCACCACCTTTTGCCCCAGACACAACGGCATGTTGGCAGAAGGAAAGCTGAACTCTTCAAAGAAACTCCACCTTCTTACCATAAGGATGATGGTTTTTAGACAAAGGTTGTGTTTCGGATTCTTTTGTTACCTAATGTCATCCCTGCCCGCAAAAGACACTTCTCGATCACTCAGCTAAATGGACTTCTATCAGGTCCACCTCACTAATACGACAGATGTGCCAGTAAATGTCCAAATCCCAAAAGAAAACATAACTTGACCTGATGCTTGGCATGACTCCACCATGCTAACCAATAAGTAACACATATCAAATAGTTGTATAGCCAGTGTGCTGAGAGACAAGAGAGAAATTGTCGCTAATTCTGCTGGGGTAAGAGTTCCCAGAAAGTGCATTTGACTTGGGCCTTAAAGAGTAAGTATACTTTTTTCTTTTTCTTTTATTATTATACTTTAAGTTCCAGGGTACATGTATACTTTTAACACATTGTGGAGATAGAAGAGTCATCCAGGGGAAACACTTCTGGGGAAAAATGAGAACAGAGGAGATCTGGAACACAACAAGCTGTCTAGGGACTCGGTTTTTTATTTTAGGCAAAAATTACTGGCTTAGGCAGTTTAAGAAGTCAGTGTTGACCATTGCTTGGTAGACAGAGAAGAGCACACCAGTGAGGGAAAACAGCATCCCCAAAGAGCAGATGAAAAAAAAAAAAAAAGATAAATGCCACAGTGAAGGCAGAACCCAGGCAGAAGTAATCTTTTCCTCCTTCAAACCCTTTGGTACTTTTCATTCCACTCACATGGCACTTATCACAGATTACTTTGCCATCCAGTCCTTTATGTTCTTTTATTTTTTCCTCTAGAGGATTGTAATTGAATTCACACAAGGGGCAGCAATGTGATAGAGTGTAAATAGCAAAGGATTTGTAACCGGACAGTCATGTTCAAATCCTAGCTTCAATACTCCATGTATATCACCTCAGACAGGTCTCTCAACCGCTCTTAGTTTTCATTCTTTATAAAATATGGATGATAATGCATATTTATGACAAATTGACAAAACAACTCGGGGTTGTTTTTAAGAGTAAGTGAATGAAGTAAGGCATATGAAGTCTAGCATACAGGAGACACACAACTTCCCCAATCTTATCTCCATGTGAGAAAATTATTATCTTCACATCTTTCTCATACTTGGTGCTCATTATGGGCTAAAGGCAAAGTAGTTGTGTCACAGCATTGCATTCCACGTCACCCAGATTATACTGCCTTGAATAATTTGGATTGGTTTGTAGTCTACATGAAGTTTACTCCAAAAATCATTTATGAATCACCTTCAATAACTGGCACTGCTAGTGCCTAGGGCCATAAAATATGTTCAACAGGGGTCTTGCACTCTGAGTGAGTTATTTCTTTGGTGACTTATCCCTATAGAAAGACTTTTAAGGAAATTAACCAATCATATGGTGAATGGGGTCACTAAACCGGAGTAATACAATAATATATTTTTAGAGTCAGGTACCTCCTTCATGAGAATGCTTGATAATGCCATGAGGGCTTTAGACAAAAACTAATACTACAGCTAAAATCAAGATTCTTACCAGAAGAAAATATCTGGGGAGAAAATGTTGCATTCTACACTCACAAAACTGTGTTTGATCTTATTAGTGGATTGGTCTTTTGAGTATGATTGATGGATAGATTTAAAACTGGTTCAGTGGTATAATAAAATTCCTGTTTACACACTTTTGTGTAACCTCAGGAGCTGGGAAATCACCACCCCAGGTTGTGACCCAAGATGAGATTATTTAAGGTAGCACCATGCATGATAGAAGCCTAAGGGAAAGAGGCCCAGTGAGGAACAGCTCAGACAGTGGCCACAAGTCATCTCCCAAGGACAGAATGTCCCACTATCATAGATAGAGCAGTACTAAATGTGGCAGTACTTGTGGACAAACACAATAATCCAAAGATGCAGAAGAACAGGAAGAGATAAGAAAACTCAAGCGTACCTTAGATAATCAAGACTAAGAGGCTGCATAATTAGAATTGAATTGGAGTGGCTCAAAAATAAACTGTAAATAGGTCGAGTTTAGGGAGAAACCTTATCCCTAATCACATTGCCGTTGTGACTATGCTCTGTTCTCTCTCCTTTACTCCACTCTCTAGCGTCTTGACCCAATCCCTTATCCCTTTCTATATTTGTAAGGAGAGAATATTTATCAAGTCCCTCATATTGGCTGGGCACTGCGCAAGGCATTCACACATGGTATCTATTTCATATTACAATTACCCTAAGAATTCAGTGGTAGTATTAACCCCATTTTGCAGATGAGGAACTCAAGACTTAGAAAAGTAAGGACCTGCCCATATTTATACATAGCTAAGTAGAAGAGCTGAAATATGAACTCAGGTCTGTCTGATGACAAAGTCTGTGCTTCTTAGACTGTTCAAGTTTAATATGTTACTCCTCTAACCAGTACTTATATTTTATACATTGATAAGTACTTGTTAAATTTTAATTTATTATATACTCTCAAAAAATTTTTCTTAATCATTTTAGACTCAAAGAAATACATTTCTAATGGTAAGATTTCAGCTGAGGTCCAGTAATAACTGGAAGCCAGGGAGATAAAATAAGCAGTAGAAAATCATCCCAGTTGAACTCAAATTATATCCCATGGGTGGCTAATGCAGCCAAGTCATAGGGCTAGATGTGAGTCAGAAAGAAAATGTTTTTGAACTTGTAACAGAGCTTCCAAGTGGTATGGTTGAAGGAGAGTGATAAGGTCGAACAAAAACGGCCTCCAACTTAACCTCAGGAAACGGAAAAAAAAATGGGAATACACTTCAGAATGGGGATAAGAGCTGGATATACTAGTGCTGAGCTTCCCTCCTTCCTAAAATACATTCTATGACTTTACTATTCATGAGTATAAATGTTGTCTAGGCTATTCCCAGTTTTTTTTTAAAAAAAAGCAATTGGCCATATCCTTTTCAGCATTTTAATGCTGAGCTATTATAATCTCACATTCCAGTGGCCTTCTAACTGCATGGTTATAGTCTCCTTACACTTACTCTGAAATTGTTTTTCCATTGTTATCTTACATTATAGTCGCATCGTAATGTCATGTTTAAAGGTTCCCCATACACTTGTAATGAAATCGTTTTGCAGTTCAGAATGGCATCATATTGGCACTTTAAGCAGGGTATCCATCACCCTGTATTGATAGTTTTCACAACAAAACACCCTATTTTAGTGACTGTGAAAGTAAATAGCTGTTGCCAGTGATCTGTTCTTCCATTTCAAACTTAAATGGTCTCATCTGTTTTATTTTACCTTGCAATTTTCACACCCACTGTGGTATAGGCCAAATTTATACTAGTTGCTTTCAAATGAGGACTGTCATTCCATTGGCTCATAAATGTTTATATGACAAGCCACTTATCTGTTTTGGTTTGGCCTTTTTGCAACAGATAAGTCCTTACAGTCTGATAATCAACACACTTTGGCCACTTTATTAGTAAAGTTAATGTAGATAAGTCTTCTGCTAATCAAAATTTAGAGGCAAATTATTTGGTAAAGTTTTCAAATCAAACAAACTGAGTATCTAAAAGCAATGTGTGCAACTATGAAAATTTTATAACACACTAACACCAAAGAAAGAATTCTACTTCCAAATGGTCACACATGAAAAATTTGAGTGGTAATTTAAGGCAAAATTTAATGAAAGACAAGAAATTTAAGAAGAGTAAGTGTTATATTATAATTATTACCATAAAACAGACACTCTTTATTTAATTTTTTTAAAACATCATCATCACCTCTTGTTGGTTAAATTTTGAGAGGTTAATTATTTGGTTCAAGTCTCCACTTCAGAAATTAAATGTTACCTTACTCACACTTGGAAGTAGGCCAGGATAGGTGCAAGTCTCCTGACAACAGGCTTTGCTTTCGAGATCTTTCTATTCTCTGATACTAAAGGGGCCATTATTGCCTCCAACACAATTCCTCTATAGTTGTTTTGACAGTTCTTCACAGGTCCAGCTAGAAGTTGGAGGAGCAAAAGAGAAAATAAAAGTGATAAATTCTTGTAAGAAAAGATTTCTGCTAGCATTTTCAAACTCAAATTTGATATTCAGTTGGAGCTGGGGGCAAAGTTTCAGATAAGCCTTTATTGTATATAAAACTACTTCTCTGTCTTTGGGAGTTAAACTGATAATGAGGATGATGCAGCTAGCAAATCAGTTACATCCAAGTGTTAAAGACCATAAATCCACTTTTTGGGGTGTTTTTGCTTGAGCTAATGCTCAAATATGTTTTCTGTCAGGAAACAAGTGGCAGTAGCTGCAGCAATGATATTGGTTCTTGGATAACCCAAGGTGCCCCATGAAATGATAATAATTTCTTTAAAATCTCCTCCCCAAATTTGAATGCATTTTATTTAAAAGCTAAATATATGCTCTCCACAAGAGACTATAGCATGAGGTGAAAAGTCTAACTAAATATGAAATAGGATTAAGAATCACTCCACAGTGCCCAGCCCAAATGCTACCATCTCAGTGTGAAGGTCCCCTGACTTTCATTTCAAAATTACATTTAAAATAAACCAAAGACAAAAATTCTTATTTGAATGACCACACATGAAAAACTTGAGTGCAGTTTTAAAATATAAGCCTAATTATAGGCAGCTGAGTACTGCCTGGGGAAAAAAAATCATATAACCTTGTAGAAGGGCCTAACTATACATTCATAGTGTCTGAATTTCTCTTCCCTCTGGCTCTAAGAGCACTTTAACTGCTTATAATCAGCATCCTCCTCTACTCCTGAAAGTAACTGGTAGTTCCAGACTTTCTTCAGTCTCCACAGAGGCTCAACCCTGCCCCTCTCATTCATAGCAGTTAATACTGCTTCCCTCTTCATCAGGAAAATTGAATTCATTGGTGTGATCCCAACATCCAGCTTTCTATCTCATTGTACCCACTACAACCTACAAGTGTATCTATGGCCACACACATTGACACTTTTCTTCCAGTCTCAGAGAAAAAGGTGAGTTTTCCTTTGTTTAAGACCCATCTTCTTCCTCTGGGAGCATCATTTAATCAGGTGAACCTCTCTCACATACATCTCAAGCCAGTCTCTCTCTCTCTCTCTCCTACTGTCTCCTTTTCAGCATATAAACATCTTCAAGCTGCTCCCATCAGCATATAAACATCTTCAAGCTGCTCCCAAAAAGATTATCCCTCAATTCCATATCTCCCTTAGCCCCATATCTGCCCCAAATTATGGTCTAGCTTCTCTCCCCACCCCACCATATCTCCAGCTAAACTTTTCAAAACATCAGCATCCATCATTTTCATTCACAGCTCCATTGCAATGTCCTCTATACCTTCCTTTCTACTGAAATTTTCCTTATTTCAGTAGTCATATTTCTGTATTTCACTAGTTACACTGAATTCTGTTAATAATTATCTACTCCTTAATGAAACTCTATTCTACCTTGACTTCAATTGAACCATCCTTTCCCGATTTTCTCCAATCCACTCACTATTTCTTCTCTCCTTTTGACATCGGCTCATCTTCCTCTACCTATCCCTTCAGTGGTGTTTCTTCACCTTCTAAATACTATTCCTCCTTTACCCTCATAAAACTTCTTTCATCCTTGTGACTCTAAATACCACATAAAAGTGGATGTGTCCTTTACCTCCAACACTGACTTCTCTCCTGATTTTTCTATTCATATATATAACTGCCCACTAAACAACTCTACCCGAATGTCCTGTAGACATCATAAACTTAGCATGTCCAAAGTGGCATTTATCATATTCTCCCAAACTCATCTCTTCTTGCTATATCCTCTTTCTAAATTAATATCACCTCTATCCCCTGAGACATCCAAACCAGAAACTTAGGAATCATCCTTGACTGGCTACTTCATTCTCTACATTAACCAAGCATTTCTGACTTAGTCAATTAAAATGTTATTGAATATCATACTCTCCTCTCCATCCCTACTGCTTCTCCCTTAGTGAAAGCCCTGGTGATCAGAACCTAGTCTCTTCAACAGTCTCTGTATCTGTCTGCCTTTATTTGGTCTTGCTGCCCTCAAACAATCTTCTGCAAAACCACCAGACTGATATACCTAAAGGCCTAACCATATCATTCCCCTTTTTAGAAACCCTTTAGTTACTTCTCTCCACAGTTTTCTAAGCTCCTTCACATTGCATACTTTACCTTAAAGAGCTCTCTGCCCCTACTGATCTCTCCAGCTTCATCTCTCACTTCTTCCTAACTCATGTTATATGATCTAGAAACACTTCAAAATTTCTCACAAATACCACTCTTCTTCACACATCCATGACTTCACATGGACTCAAGGGAAGATATGTGGGGTCCTTCTCTAGTTTGACTTTGATCTATCAGTCAAACTGTGGGTATTTGTCAGCCTTTTTTGGATTACATACTCAAATTGGCTCAGTTAAAGTAGCTTTATGGTAACATAACTGGGGAAATAAGAGACAGGAAATCACACAAAAGCAACAGAGAGCCAGACCTAAGGGAGCACTGGAATATCATTCTAAATACAACATTAACTCTAGTAGGGCAGGAGCAGTGGGGAGCACTCCATGGCCACTCACAGTTTCCCCTCTAGAAGTATCTATTCATGGCTCAATTGTTCTACCATTATGGTGGTCCAACTGTTCATAGTGGTTCTGCTTTACTGGTTTGAGCACAATTGATTTATTTACTATCACCATACTCTGGCTTTTCTCTATTCTCTTTTCTAGTTCATGGATGTTTATTGTCTTCTCTCTGCATGTCTTTCTGTTTTACCTCATACCTGCCTTATCATTTTATGTATGATCAGAATTTAAACTTTCCCTAAGAGAGGATCAGATTGGTTGGTCAGATACCATGTGTATAGATATTGTAGGTACCTCTTTGAGAAGCATTATCCCCCGAAGTGTCCTTGTCCTGAGTGTGAGTTTCATATAGAGAAATTATGAAGATTTTTGAAAAATCTGCTACCAACAAGACTTTGGATATAAGTGCACTCTGAGATCCCTCAAGAGAAGGTAATACAACTGGCAGAAATTTTTTATGACTCGTAAGTTCACTTTTTAGACAAGATTGGGCACATTCAGGGTGGTATGGTCTTAGATGTAAGTTCAATGTTTAAATTCTTACAGTTATACCATCATAACACTCACCTTTTACTGAGCAACGGCTAGGTGACAAATACTTTACATACATTATTTTAATTCTTATGAATACACTGGAAGTCAGTCACTATTCACACCTTACAAGGAAAATTAGTATGTTCAAGGTTGCCCAAGTGACCTAATAAGTGATAAAAGAATTCTAATCAAAAACTTCCTGGTTCCAAGGCTAATCCTATTCCTTCTGTACCTTTGCTACATCTAGACTATATTTCTTCATCCTCTTGTCTGTAATTTATTACAGAACGCTCTATAATACTAACTACTTTATAGCTTTTCTTATTCTTCAGCCTTGTCTTTGTTCAATACAAGAACAAAGTTGCAGCTTTTGACACATGATGTCCTAGTCTCATTGTGTCTAATATACGTGAGAACTTTTTCTCCAAATTTCTCTCTGTATCATTCTCAGTCAAAATTGATCAAAGTTTAAAATTGACAGTATGATGTCCTCATTAGTCCAGCTCTTCTCTCATTGAGAAGATGGCTTCAGTATAGATGTAGCCCAGCAGCATTTTTTTCTTTAGTATGTGGCTGTACATTAAATATACAAATATGTTGACATCTAAGTAATTTTAAAGGGAGAGAAATGAATGTGGTGTTTTAACTTTTGTTGACTCAGTAAAGAGGCTGGGAGTGTTCATATTTTAAATAAATGTATATAAAATAAAAATGTACATTTCAATGAAGTAACAAAAATGTGTGCTACAGTGGAAATACAAATATCCTCTTCTTTCTGAGTGGAGTTTTCAAAACTGAAGAGCTTAAGACCATGAACAACTACACACACCCCAGCTTATCTTAGTTCAAATACCACTCAGCGGTGCTGAGTTGAGAGAAATCCTTTGTGACATCAGGATGTTACACAACTAAACATGACTTCCAACATTTTATTTCTATCGTTCTTTTCAAATTGCATTCACGGCCACAACTGCTCTCTTCTAATAAAGGTGAGAGCAATAGCATTTCTTCTTTTAGAATAGCAATGATATTACCAAAGAAAAATAATCAAAGTTGGCAAATTTATTTTGGAATTCTCAATGGAAACCAACGTTCATTTAACTTGCCTCATAGCTCGCATCCCCCAAATCATCACCCGGGAATAGTAGCTTACAAATTTTAACATTAAATAAACGTAAAGCATTAGAACTGATGCAAAGTACTATTATTTTGACATACTGTAATTTGAAAAGGGTAAATCAATTTAAACCATTTTTGTTTAAAATCAGCTCCTAAGGCTATAAACTCATAGTGGTTGCCAAGTTTCAACCCAAAGTGAATGTTAAAGTCTATGTCATTAACCCTTGAAAAATGAGCTCTATCATGGAAACAATGACAGACCTGGGCACTACCAGGTGCAGCTGCTGAAACTGACAGTCAGTCAAGTAAGAGTAATGCATGGTTTCTTCATATGCAAATCACATAATATGTGCTTACCTTTAAAGAGCAATGTCAGATTATTGTAAAAGTGTTTAGATATAAATACCTTTTTTTAAGAAACCAAATTCATTTATACTGAACTCTCTATGGCTGACATAGCATGATAAATCACCTCATTACACAGGAAGCCATAAATATGGCTATTGAGGATGAGTGTGATTGTAAATGAGACTGCTGGAATTCTACTGTGTCTTGCAATGACCCTCAATAAAAAGATACCTGTAGATCATGGTAAGTTTCCCTTGGAAATAGTGCCCCACGCTTACAATGTTATCCAAATAAGTTTTCTGATCCTTGGGGTTTGTTTCTTAAAATAACACCATTAGGGTATCTTTTTCACGGCGATGTCCATGAGTTAAACAACAATAAACCTTCTAAACATGTTGCAACACATTAGTAAATACAAATTGATGAGTTTATATCCTGGGAAAAGTCACAAAAGTAGCCTTCTGGGGTGCTAAGGATATTCTAAATCTTAATCTGATGGTCATTCCAAGGAGTATGTGTGTTAGTTCATTTTCATACTGCTGTAAAGAACTACCCAAGACTAGGTAATTTATAAAGGAAAGAGGTTTAACTGACTGACAGTTGAGCATGGCTGAGGAGGCCTCAGGAAACTTACAATCATGGCAGAAGGTGAAGGAGAAGCAAGGTAGCTTCTTCACAAGGCGTCAGGAAGGAAAACTGCTGAGCAAAGAGGGAAAAGCCCCTTATAAAACCATCAGATCGGCCGGGCGTGGTGGCTCAAGCCTGTAATCCCAGCACTTTGGGAGGCTGAGACGGGCGGATCACGAGGTCAGGAGATCGAGACCATCCTGGCTAACACGGTGAAACCCCGTCCCTACTAAAATACAAAAAACTAGCTGGGCGAGGTGGTGGGCGCCTGTGGTCCCAGCTACTCGGGAGGCTGAGGCAGGAGAATGGCGTGAACCCGGGAGGCGGAGGTTGCGGTGAGCTGAGATCTGGCCACTGCACTCCAGCCTGGGCGACAGAGCAAGACTCCGTCTCAAAAAAAAAAACCATCAGATCTTGTGAGAACTCACTCACTATCATGAGAACAGCACGGGGAGATGGCCCCCCAAGATTCAATTACCTCCACCTGGTCTCTTCCTTGACACCTGGGGATTAAGGAGATTATGGGAATTACAATTCAAGATGAGATTTGGGTGGGAACACAAAGCCTAACCATATCAACGTGTGTGTATACATGTGTGTGTATAATCACAGAGCTGTACACTTAAGATTTGTGCACTTTATGCAGNAAAAAAAAAAAAAAAAAAAAAAAAAAAAACCATCAGATCTTGTGAGAACTCACTCACTATCATGAGAACAGCACGGGGGAGATGGCCCCCCAAGATTCAATTACCTCCACCTGGTCTCTTCCTTGACACCTGGGGATTAAGGAGATTATGGGAATTACAATTCAAGATGAGATTTGGGTGGGAACACAAAGCCTAACCATATCAACGTGTGTGTATACATGTGTGTGTATAATCACAGAGCTGTACACTTAAGATTTGTGCACTTTATGCAGATTATTTTGCAATTTTTTACAAAAGTTAAAAGCAAAACAAAGCAAAACATTCTGACATCCCTAAGTCATTTTTTAAATAACAACTTAGAACAAGAACTGCTAATGTGAACTTTAAGTATCACCTCCCAAATTGGAAGCCCATGTTCTATTCTCCAATCCTTGCCTCCCAAATCCTTTTATATTCTTCATGTAAAAAAATGTCAAGGTAGAACTCTTCCTAGGGTGAATTTACTATTCAAGTCTGGAAACATTCAGGCTAAAGTGAGATTTCCAAAAAAGATTGTAATGCCTTTATAGAGAAGAAGTAAGATGAGAAGTCGTCCAGACAGCTGGCAGAAAAAAAAAAGGACAGAGAGAAGGAAGATGTAAAGTGTTCTGAAATATATACAGAGCTGAAGATCAAAGATCCCTAGTATGTCCATCCAAGGGAGTCCCCACAGGTTTCTTGATCCTCAGTTTATCATTCCCACCATTATTCATATTCTTATAAACCTCTCACATCCAGCTCACTTCCCTCTCACCTGCTCAATCACCAGGCATAGGACAAAAGGAACTACAAAGTCCCCAGCTGTGCTGTCTGCCAAAGACAATAGGTGCTGTTACAATAGCTCAGGCTCATGTTTAAAAATCAGAACGTCCATTTGATTTTCAATTTATCTTTACGTTAGAAACTTTTCTGGCTCTTGGTAACAGAAAACCCAAAGCATATTCGATATCTGTGCCTATGCAGTACACAGACACCTGAGTATATGGTAAATGTAGTTTTTGTAGCACATGTTGCTCCTTATTTAATTCATTTAGCCTGACAGAGTTCATAAAAATGAATGCAACAATAGTAATATTTAATTTAGGTCCACTGGCATTTCTCATGATGTACCTTAAAAAGATGTAATACATATTATAAATGTGAGAGCAGATGTATACACAGACATGCTTTTCACTCCAAGGTACATTAATAGAATGATAAATTCCATGCATTAAATCTATAAGAACCAAAATACTCTGAGTTAAGACATCTGTATAGAATTAGGTGCCAAATGAAATGTCACAATCAAATAAAACATTTCTGTATGATAATCATAGGATTTTTTTTTTTTTTAGAGCTAGAAAGAACCTTTGAAATCACCCAGTACAACTTGCTCATTGACAGACATCTAACCTGAGTTTTTAAAAAATTAAATGACTTATACAAGCCTACACAGCAAGTTAGTGAAAAGGCCATAGCTAGAATCTTCCTTCTCCAGGTGCAGTGCTCCTTCTACCACATCATTAGCAGCAATGGCTTATGAAGAAAAAATGCACAAGATGTCACTGTAATAACCTCATGTGCTCATTTTAGTGTGTCAACGGATGCTTTTTGTGATGCATTCTCATAATTTCTCACACTTCTGCTAACTTGATCAGTCTTCCCTCTTCTTGAAGACTGGAACAGGAATCAAACTGGATTCTTTGGACCCTAGAGCACATAGTGCAAATTGAATGGACCCTGTGGGCACTTAGTTGGTTGGTGATGGAGTCAAACATTGGTCATTTATATTCTACATGGGTATTCACACAGGGTCTACTTATCCAAACAAACAAGATCAAAATTGTATTTATTTAATATAAAACCTGCATCCTAACTAGACCAACCTAATCTGAGAACTGAAATTTAAAAGAAGTATTACAATTTAAAATGTCTCAACATAGAGCTCAGAACCAAAGCAGACAGAAGCCATGGCAGCAGGGAATGAAAGGGAATAACAATTTAAGTCCCAGAGCACACTGGGTCCACCAAAAAGGTTTCAAAATCACAAATTTAAAGGATCGTTAAGACATAGTCTAATTTCTGAAAAGTATATGAAAATTTCAACTGCAATACTTCACCTGATATCTGACATGCGATTACCAAAGACCTAAACTGAAGGCCACAGAAAACACTAAAACAAACACCCAGCATTGCTGTTGCCCAATTTGGCTTTGAGAAATTATATTTGAGTAACACAAACTTCAGTTTACCCTTCTATGCAGCAGCCTAAGTCAGAAACTGTGCCTGTGTCTCAGCTGAAATGTGACATGAAGCTAAGTACGAAGCAGCCAACTCCAGTTTAGACAATGCAGTCCTAGAATGACTCTTACCACAAGGACAGTGAAATATTGCAATAGTAGCAGGTTGCTAACTAATACAAATGATTGGAAGACTCCGTGTAAATGTTTGAATTCAGAAAATTATCAAGGAAGCAAAAAAGACCAAGAAATTAAGGTTAACACAAGCTGTCTTTTGTTCTTTTATAGAAATGTGTGGATGGAAACCATTAACAGCACTGCCTTGGACACTAGTAAACTTCCTGCAGAGTGTTTTATAAAGGCAATGAACTTGTATGTGCCTCACTGAACAGACCTGCTATTAAATCTTCCCTAAGAAATGGGATGAGATTGCTGGGGTGTTTTGTGAGCAGTGTGAGCTTTGTCCGTACGTAGCAAGGAATTTTAATCACTGACCCCCAAATTATGATTTCCCTAAGTGAAATAAAATAGAAACCAATCCAGTACACACTCTACATCATCAATTTTTAATCTACCTCGTTTTAAAGATTTCTCTTGTTAGAAGTAGATTTGAGGGAAAGGAGTAAAGTAGAAATCTCAAATGACAAATATCCAGCCTTGACAACCCAATCACAAACAAATTAAATGTCCATCTCTGTCACAGCTGGCAACCCCAGCCTGGCCTGAGGGAAATCCTCCATGTTGTTTGGAGCAAATGTATTGGAAGTTAATCAAAATCTAATGAATCCCTTAGGAAAATAGCTCCTTAGTCCACATCTGTAAGAACTGTCCGGAGGTATACACCAGTTGCTTTCTGGGATAACAATTGTTGTGTAAACAAGAGAACTGGACACCCCCAGGAAAACATTTCAGCTATGTCTGTTATCCAAATCTACGTCTTCACCCACCAAAGTGTCAAGGTAATTCATCTGTTGATCTGTCTAACAATATATTTTATTACTGACATGTACGGAGAGAAAAGACCAGAAGGAGGAAAGTTGTCAGGGCAAAGGGAAGAGGTAATTTTTGACTTCTAAACAAAGCCTATCTATAATCATTTGGTCTTATCAACCCATCCAGTTTATTTTGAATTTTCTAAAAGTATGAAAAAAAAATGCTTATAAGGGTGAATTTGGAACATTAATTTAATCAGAGGAAAACAAGGGACATGAAAAGGGCAAGGAAATAAGAAAAAGGTACCAAGAAAGTTATCATCAGCAGTAATCATACTTGTCCTGAACCCTGGTTCTTTTCACAACTGCTTACAGTGCTGAAAAACGAGCCCTTTCAATAAAAAAAAAAAAAAAAAAAAAACCTGTAATAACTACATCAGACATTTTTCTTGGGCTTCCAAGATTCCAGGCACTTCACGCACATTATCTCTAAATCTCATTATTGCCTGGCAAGGAAGGGGTCATTATCCCCATTTTGTAGATGATGAAACTGAATTTCGGAGAGATTTGAACCTTGCCAAGCACAGAGCAGATAAGTAGCAAATAAAAATTCCTACCCACAGCTTGAACTGTTTTTACCTCACCAAGATCAAATTCTCTCCTTTCTGCCCCTCTCTCTTTCTGGTCTTCTCAATGGTTTTCTCTCTCAGGGAAGTCCTATTGTTTATAGTTCCAAATCTAAAGCAAATTAAAAGCTGCCTCATACCAAAAGGCTACTCCAAAGCATGTAATCAGCAAGACAGGTAAAATCACTTGGTTCTATTATGTTGCAGATTATATAATTAGTCAAAGCAAAATGGGGCAAAGAAATGTGGGAGCAAACAGGTTTAGGGCTACACTTCCCTTATGTATATTCAACCTTTGCACAAAGACTTATTGTTCCCGCCTTTCTTAGCCGATTCGAAAGTGCTGAGTTCCAATGCCATTTTAAGGTTTACAATCCCTGGAAGGGCTCACATGAAAATGAGGCAGCAACCATATGGTTTCAGTTTCCTCCTCTGCCCCCACAAAGAAGCCTACTACACACCTCTAATTAAAGGATAAACATTCACACTAGAAACTGTAATTAAAGGATTTATACACACCTAGGATCCTCTTGACAACACACTCATTCATATTACTATGTAAAAGTTTTATTTACTCCCATGCGAACTTACAATTTTAATGCCGTTTTATGGTCCATCCCAAAGGCATAACTTGAAGGGGCTGGAGACGCCTTTGAAAAAAGAAAAGAAAAAAAAAAAAAAAAAAACTAGAAATCTAACTTTTGATTGAAATGATGACTTTTTTTGCTGGGTGTGGTGGCTCACGCCTATAACCCCAGCACTTTGGGAGGCCAAGGTGGTTGGATCACCTGAGGTCAGCAGTTCAAGACCAGCCTAGTCAACATGGTGAAACCCTGTCTCTACTAAAAATACAAAAAAAAAAAAAAATTGGCCAGGAA
Source organism: Rhinopithecus bieti (assembly GCF_001698545.2). Classification (NCBI taxonomy): domain Eukaryota; kingdom Metazoa; phylum Chordata; class Mammalia; order Primates; family Cercopithecidae; genus Rhinopithecus; species Rhinopithecus bieti. The sequence goes on along the minus strand of NW_016803692.1, from coordinate 689,346 downwards.
TTGTGGCACATGTCTGTAAACTCAGTTACTCGGGAGGTTGAGGCAGGAGAACCGCTTGAACCCAGGAGGCGGAGGTTGCAGTGAGTGGAGATGGCACCACTGCACTCCAGTGGGCAAAAGAGTGAGACTCCATCTCAGAAAAAAAAAA
>NW_016803692.1:674179-688873 GCF_001698545.2 Rhinopithecus bieti | reverse complement strand
AGAAATGATGACTTTTTAAAACTGTTTGAAATCTCTCTGAGAACTGTATTTAGCAATCTTTGCTAGGAGCCATTTTGGTGTCCACATACTAGCCCCCTTACGGACAACATAATGTCACTTAGTGTCAAAATATTATGGGAGCAAGAGCCTAGGAGTTGGAGTCAGAAATGCAATAGCTTTGAATTCTGGTTTTGATTCTTTCTAGGTGCTAACTTGTGGTGTATTATTTAAATTCCTTGAGTCTCAATTTCCTCATACAGCAAGATCAATATATGTTTCACGGGGTAGTTGTGGGGCTTGAATGAGGTAAAGTACATAAAGCCCAACAGAATACCTTGGCACATATCAGGGTGAAAAGTTGCTCTGTTCTATATTTCTTTCTCTAAATTCTAGTAACAGATTCATTCAACCAGTGTTTCAACAAGTGCTTTTTGTGCTTTTCGAGGTAAAAAGCACAAATCTAAGATTTTAGGCACTAAAAGGGGTAAGTTACTATCTTTTCTTATTCTTAAAGAACTTATAGATTAGTGGAGGACTTACTTATACATTACGTACACGTATATAAGAAATTTTATCTTAGGCACAATGTGATAAGTAAAACTAATAACTAATATTTATTTAACTCTTTCATTATGCCAAATACTGTGATTTATACCATTTAGTTTAATGCCTATAACCTTAGTGCTATAGGAGGTATTAGTAAAATTCTGTGAAAGCCCAGAGAAAGAAATTATTAATACCAAGAAAGGAAACTCTGAAGGCTCTTCTGGAGTATTTGTGATATTTAAATCAGGTTTTAAAAGATGAGCAGGATTTTAACAGCCTGAGATATTTAATTGTCTAGGAGGAAAAGGCCAGGCACAGTGTCTCACACCTATAATCACAACACTTTGGGAGGTTGAGGCAGGAGAATTGCTTGAGGCCAGGAGTTTGAGCCAGGCTGAGCAATATAGTGAGATCCCTATCGTCTCTACCAAAAAACAAAAAAGAATTTTTTTAAATTAGCCAGGCATAGTGTCACATGCCTGTAATCCTAGTTACTTGGAAGACTGATAGCTTGAGCTCAAGAGTTGAGGTTACAGGCAGCTATGATAATACCACTGCACTCCAGCCTGCATGACATAGTGAGACCTAGTTTCAAAAAAAAAAAAAGGGGGGGGGGAGAAGTGGAGGGAACAGAAACAGCAAATGTAAAGATCATGAAAGCATTCAGTTCAGTATTTCTAGAAAATACAAGTATCCCATAGTAGCCACTGGACTAGAAGATCAAGCTGTAAAGTTAGGATGGACATAAATGGTAGAGACCACAGAGACCATGCTAAGGACTGGATCATTTCCCTATGAATTACTCAATCAGATCTATGTTTTAAGAAGACCATGGGAGTGAATGTAACAGATTAGAAAGATGAATAACTGGATATAGAGAGTCCAGTTCTGGGCCTGGAAATAAAAGTCCAACGAGTACATATGTTCACTACTACCCCTGCCAACGAGTTAAGGTAAATGCAGTTCTTTCCAGTGGCATTGGTCTGTGTAGGGAAGAATAAAGATTCAACCTGAATTTGTGGCTGTCACTGTCTTCCAGGAAGATTAGACTCCTGACAGCCTGAACTGTGGATTGAAGGGGTCTTCACGTGAGAAATTCAACAGGCTAAGAAAAAGTTGTTTAATAAAATTTAGGAACCAGAGAGGAGATATAAGCCAAGTCTAGGCTTCAGGAAGATTCATACCAGAATTTTTTTTTTACATAACTGGGCCTTTTGTAGCTACACATTACACTCATAAAAATTCAATCACCAATAATGCATCAACTCCAAAAAAATGACTTGATAGGCTTTTTTCTTCTTTTTTGCAGTGGGTGGAAGGATAGTTTTTTGATTTTGTTTTGCGGGGTTTTTTTTTTTACATTTAATGATCCTCAGCCTCTCAAGGAAAGGATGTTTATCCTCATCCTTGTTTCCTAAGCCCCTACACAGGACATGGAACATAGAGGATGCTGCATAATTTAATAAATGTTTAATTATTTGATCAATTAATTCAAGTCAGAAGGCCATAATAGGCTAAACCAGACTTCAGCTGGTTCTAGTTATGTGGATCAATGTGAGAGCCACTTCTTTAGCATTTTAGACAAAGTGGCTCCATAAGGACCTTAGGTCCATTTCCAGGCCATCCTTGCATTTGTAAAAAGAAGATTTCTAGGAGAAGGTTGTTTCCACTTCCCCCAAGCTCTGTAATATGTATAAGACCACACAAAATGCAATAGAATTTTTTCCCTAAATAGATATTTATTCTACTCTTCAGAACCTTGTAAGCATGGAGTATTAGCATTTTTGTGAATTGGTCTCCCCTGAACAGATAAATGCCTGATATATGCTAATATATATGATTTATGTATCTTTTTAGATAGACAAGCCTATACAAGAAGTCTAGAAGTTATAAACCTTCATTTTCTTCCTTGAGTCTTCTACCAGTCTGTAATTGAGTCCTCCTTGTCTGGTCTCTGTCTGTCTTCACCTTTTATTTATTCCTGCTCTTTCAGCAGTGTCTCAGCTCTTTCTTGTTGGCCTTGGACATGGATTTTCAGCCAAATGGTTCCATCCAGTTTTCTCTCCAATGGAGCTGTGTATGACTTGTACAGCTCCAGGGTAACCGAGAAAATAAACGAAAATGATCATTCCTTGTCCAACTCAAAATTAAATATGTAAAAGACAAATATTTCTTTTGTCTAATTGCATATTCAAGCAGACTCTATTGATATGCTTACAGAGTTGTTCTGATTTCTTTATTCTTCCAAAGAATCTTTTCTGTCATCCTTGATAGGTATGTGCCAGAACTCCAGAGAGTATAGTTAGAACTCTGACCCCCCAAAAAAAGAGGTGGAGGAGAAAATCCTGTCTTGATACAATACCATAAAGATATAAAGTAGGAAAAATTTTAAAATTAATTTTCATGACATTGAGATTTTCATATTTAAAATTATGTATCTATTTAACAAATACTTCTTCATGACTCTACTATGAAGCTAACTTCAACCAGCTGGGACGTAACATGAACAATGCTGACAGGCTGCAGTTGAAAACATGAGCCCCAACAAGCCTTAATTTCCATGAAAGAGTACAAATTATTGCGAACATAATCCAGACGCAAAAAAGGGCTGGCAGAGAACTTTGGATAAATTATGTTCCATTAAACATGCCATTACTTTTAATGCTGTACTTACTGGACACTTTGTAGACCTTTTTTTTTTTTTGACAGAGGATGATTACAGAATTATCTTCATTTTTGAAAGAACAAAACCAGAAAAAATGAAGTTAAACTTCAACTTAAAAGATTAGATCAAGCACAAAATTGTTTCATGGCCAAATTTGAGGGGTCTTGTTTAAGATTAAGATGACGAGAGGGGCTACTCACAGAGAAAGGATTTCAGATCTTGCCAACATTTAAATCTTGTATAACACAAGTTGGGGATTAGTCACAAGAAACAACAGAAGGAAAGCAGTTCATTGGATACACCAGTCTTTTGCACAGTTCATCCCCACTCTAATTAAAACACCTTTCCCACTTGGCAAACTACTTTTCAACTCTCAAAACCCAAATCAGTTGTCACCTTCTCTAGGAAGCCTTCCCTACTCCCACCCCAGTTGAAGTTAATCCTGCTCTCCTGTGTACGTAATTCTATTATTGTGCTTAATTATATTTATTTGTTCATATATCAGCTTCTCTACTCAAAACATTAATTCCTTGAAAGCAGACCAATATCTTATTGATGTTTGAAAAAGCAGAGTATCAGAAACAAAATAGGCACATTATTCACTTCATGCAACTAAAGAAGTAAGGACTAACTGTGCAAAATTGCTAAGCAGTTCTTCTTGAAACATATTTTGCACAGCCGAGAAGTCAAACAACATTCAGTCTTCAGCACCTTTGCCCTTCTTTGGCAATTTCTTTCACTCCCTTGATTTCAGCTGTTCTCATTATGATTACCAAATCTGCATTTCCATTCTTGAACTTTTGTCCAGATTCTAGATTCACTTTCGCTGCCTGCTGAACATTTCCACATGAAAAGCTCATGAATACCTCAACTTTCAATATACCCAAAAAGAATGTATTAGTCCTTTGTTACAAATTTACCCTTCTTGCTGTGTTCTCTGTATTGGTTCATTGCTTCACCATCATGCCTGTATGACAAGTTAAGCACTTAGAATCAGCTTTTCTCCTCACTTTTGCATCCCCCACCCTATGCTCCCGTTGCCAAGTCCTTTCAGTCTGCCTATCGATGGTTTTTTGCTTACCTCTTCTCTTTTCCACTTCTACTGAATTAGTTCAAGCTCTCAATATATTTCTCCTGACCAATGTAATAAGCTGCTAAGAGGCTTCCTGCTTCAAGCCTTTTTAACACAACTCCCATTATGCTGCAAATTACTTCCCTAAAACAACATATTTATGTCAGTTTCCTGCTCAAAGACAACACTGATGGCTCTTCACTGGTGCAATTCCTCCTTCTGGCATGCCAAGGCCTCTGAGAGAGCCCCATGATCTCCCCTTTTCCTATGCATCCATCATTTTTTCATACTGCCCCACACAGTGCACACTCCATTCACACAGCCTCTAGACACACCTCTTTACTCCTCAAACACGCCCTCTGCTGCTCCATCCCCAACAAAGTTGTTCTACCATACCGGGAAGGTCCTCCCCTCTCACACTTCTTCTCCATTTACCTATCAATGTCCTATTCATCCTCTAGGCGAGTGGTTCTAAACCTGTACTCCATAGACCCCCAAGGGTCCAGAGGTAAAATTAAGAGATTTGTGATTTGGATGGGAGAAAAATTACATTTCCATTTCCAATCATTCCTAACTGAAATGTAGTATTTCCTTTTATTGTGAATCTAGGCAACAAACAATAAAAATACTAGAAGTACATAAGACTTTGTCACAAATAGAAATCACAGACATATCCATATCACATTATAGTCATTACAGATATCTTGAATTATTACTTATGCTTATTACTACTTTAAAATCACAATAGTTATTACACCTGCAAATGAAATTTTTTATTTAATGCCTTAATAAAGAAATGTACTTATTATTATATCACAATTTTTTTATATTTCAATAGCTATTTTGATACAGTTGGTTTCAATTATAATCCTTTCTCTTTCATTTTATACACTCCAAACATTATTTTGAGAACAGGTCGTTAGACACAATAATGGTTAAGGATGACCGTCTAGGTTTATCCTAAACTCTACCACAAGATGTTTTCCCACACCTCACCCCTACCCCACACAGTATAAATTAATATCTTCTTCTACCTGATTCCATCAACTAGTTGAAACCCCTCCTGAGGCTCTCAGGAGGCCTGCCTTCTGCCTGTCTTCTTTTGTAGTTATTTATTAGTCATTTACTAGGCTTTGAGATCCTGGGGATAGGAACATTTATTTCCTGTTTTTAAGTAGCCTGTGGTGATTGCGTTCATGGTGGGTGATGAACCTGAGTTGTGCTGAACACATTTCTTTTTCAGGGAATGTTTTAGGTTGATGGAAATCAAATCAAGAAAATAAACACGTTGCTAATGTATTCTGGTGGGTGAAGTTTGTCAGCTTGTAACACAAACTGAACTGCTCTGTTCTCCTACCTGATTTCTGTGTCTCAAAACAAGACAGGAAAAAAAGGGCAAGGATGAAAAAGGTGACTGTAGAATTCTACCTTTGATAATCCAGACACATGGCAATGAATAATTTATTTAAATATATATATATATATATCTTTAGGTATATATGACTATATATACATATACTGCCTATCAATGGTTTGGCATGTAGTGTATAGTGTATACACAATATATTAAATATATGTTATTTTATTTATAGTTCCATCACACAAGTAACAGTTTAAACAAGTTGGATTTGAACATTCACAAAAGAACATGTGGAATACTGACCAATCAAAAAACATCTATGCTTCAGGGTCAACAAAGGTATTTTTGAAACAGTGATTTTTATTATTACTTGCTATTGCATAACATAAGGTCTTTGTATGAGGATATAAAACAGTTCCTTCAATGAAGGTATTTTATGTTCATTGATACCCAAATCCATAATCTTAATGGTATGGTTTAAAGAAATAATGTAACACATGCATGGAGTACTCATCTCTGAACAATTAACAGAGATTGATAAAAATCAACACCAGATAAACACCCTTTTGACAATGAGCCTCATTATATGACGCATGGGAGAAACAGAAGTTGTGAATGATAAAGATGATATAAAAGAAAATGCTGCAAGAGATTCAATTTAATACAAAGATGAATCTTACAAATACATGTTTAACTGAATAATCAAATATTTAGTCATTCTTTTATATTATTCCCACTAAAAAACTAAGACATAACAAATGGCCCCAAAACCATCTGCTAGGAACATCCATTTGCATGCTAATTTTTTATAATTCATAGTTTGAAGTTATTTGTGCAAGCTTCCTATTCTCCTTCTTTAAATTTTGGTCATTTCTGTGTTCCCTGACTCATTCCTACTTCTTACAACAGGCAAGGGAATTACCAATATTAGTAGCAGTAATAATAATAATAATGTTCTGTAGCTTTTAATGTTTTAGCTACTAATATTTCATGTTAATTATCATAAGAACACTCTAAGGAAAACAGGACAGGTATTGCACTAAATATATAGATAAAGGGACTAAAGCTCATAGAAGTTAAGTAATTTGCTCAAGTTCCCACAGCCTGTGAATAATGAATAACTGAGTCAAAACACGTATCCAGGCCTAATGAGTCTGAATGCAGTTCTCTTTCTATTTCCATTCTACCCAAGGAAGAGTTAAAGATCATATAACTCGGTCTGGGTGATTTCTGAATCTAATTTCAGCTCTTTACCAATCATTGTGGTTAAAGGAATGATTTACCACAGATATACAGTAGGCACTTGGTTATTTGTTCATTTAATTATGCAACAAATAGTTTTTTTAGCACCTCACATTTGCAAAGCCTATAAAATCGATTGGCAGATCCAGTTGCCCGTAAGCACTTAGGGTATTTACATTACAAGGAAACAACTTAGCCTGGCATATTTTTAACTTTTCAGGATAGTTTTCAAAGGGGAGTCAACACGGACAACAACTTATTAGTCATTCTTGTACCATCCTAATTGTTAAGAGGAGGAAGGTAGAGAAGGACACTGTGTAGAAAATGAAAGACTGTCATAGTGAACACTGTAGTACATCACCCAGATACCACCTCACCCAAGGTCATTCTCCCTCCCCAGGAGCAACCTACATCCAACGACTAATCTACGCATGGGTGCAAAGTCCAAGCCTCATTGCGGAGCCAACAGTGCCCCCGTCATGTGTAGACCATCCCAGCCCCTGAACCCAAACTGACTGTCCAATCCTGCTTCCTCACTCTGTCAGAGACATTAATCTTATGGGACAAGAAAGAAAGTTCTTAAATGGGATTTTGAGCCAAATTGCCAACTGACCAGTTGTTGTTGATCTCCTCACTTATGGTAGATGGAGCATAAATGGCCCCTGACATGTGTCAGTGGTGCTATTGTTAAAATTTCCACCACTGGAGAAGTGAAATGGTAAACCACTGGAAGAAAATGACTGGTAGGTGTAATGTCTCATGCACTTGAGAAATATGGGAGAAATGGCAAGTGTAAGGATAGTGAAGGCTATTTCTTGGGGCAATCAGTGATTTTGGAGAAAAATAATGAAAGGCTGAGGGTGATTAATCAGCAATTGAAGGCTAATTATCAAAGTCGGAGCACCTCAATCCTGCATATAAAGAGACTCATCTCCTTCAGTCAAGGGACAAAAAGCTGAGGATCAGAACTTGAACTTCACAAGTAGCAGAGTTGAATTCTTGGTTCCTCCAAGTCACCATGCCAAGGCCAAGATTCTGATTTGGAAGAAATGAGACCCTGAGATATGAAATCGCATATCTTTGAAAATCATGAATCACCAGGTTCTCCTGAACTCTCTGGACTTCCAGAAGTAACCCACTCCTCCCTATAAAAATCTAGCATTTCCCCTCTGCTTGAAGATGATATACAGGCTCCTGCCTTGCAAGACAGCATGGATCCCCTCAGAACATTCCCCAACTTGTCTCCCTGGCTATTCAATGATTATCTAGTATTAAGTCACAACAAAACATAGATGATGTTGAGCTGGGCCTGCTGAGCAGAAAGAGATGGTATCTGCAAAGAGCTGCAGAATCTAGACAACATGTACCAACAGGAGGCAAGAAAGTACATATGGGCTTGGATGTTGAGAGTGCTGGATCAAAGGAGGTAGAACATGAAGTTGGATAAATGAAAAGTTACTTATTTTGAAGCCCTTGTTAGGATTATACATCCTAGTAAAGACCCTGGAAATTCATATTAGCACACTACTAGGATGATCCTTTGAACTTTACAGAAAACAAAATCTAGTAAAGAATGCTCCAATTGCCATGGCAGATGGTAGAAGAGGGATCAAAGGACTTAGAAAAATGGGTATACTAGCATACATATACTAAGTAAGGCCAGAAAAACCACCAGCTGGCTTTGGCCTGCTGCAAGGCCCAGAGGACTCTGTTTACTAAAACAATAAGAAATGCACTGGCTACAGGGACACCAGCATCACTGAGAAGCTCAGTAGTGGCTGTCTTCTGTTGGCCAGGGCTGACAGATATAAATTCCATTATAAAACTGGGCCCCTTGATGGCAGACTGGACGATAAAATCCTAAAATAATGGAGACCAGGTAGTGGAACATAGCCATCAGAAGTAAGGTGAACACTCAAGATTGGAATGGCAGGCTGGAGGGTCTGACTCACAGAGTGCTATGGAGATCATTAATAGAATATAGCATTCCTAAGGGAAATATAAATGGGATGGCAACAAGGGTACTGCTCAATTCACATAATCAAAAGAAATCAGAGATGGATGATCAGGAGGCTGTGGGCCCTTAAGAAGGCCAATCCCTTGCCCAGTTTCTGTACCTGAGGCAGTTTTGAGGCCCAGAACTGACTGACTGAAGGAGATGCTGGGTCCCCAGGATGAAGGCTCTGCAACACCATGCAAGTATACATAGTAATGATTCCCCAGTCCAAAAGGGACCTATAGCCATTTACTCAGGCAACCATATACTGGGGACAGGGTAATTTCAAATATTTTGAAGACTGTTGGATCCAGGGTCCGTGCTGACATTTATACCTAAGAACTCAAAGCATCAGTCACCACCCTCTATTAGAGTGGAGACATGGTTTGAAAAAAAAAAAGACTCCAGCTCACAGACGGTCCACTGAATCCATAGACTCTCCCAGTGGGTACTCCAATTGGAGAAGACTTTTTTGGTAGTTGCACAACCTTAGCATTAGTTTCTTGGACAGCCAAGAAAGTAAATCAAAAACAATATTGCATCTTGAGGAAACTGAAAGATGTTTGTGCCACCCTTAAAGACCTAAAGGACTTACAGGTGGTGTCACCACCTAATTTCCATTCAATTAACCAGTCTGGCCCCTGAAAAATCAGGTCGATCCTGAAGGATAACTGTAAACTACCACAAACTCAACCAAGCACTAGCCTTCATTGCAGGTACTGTGCCAGGTGCTACAGCAGATTTACAGCCTCTAGTACATGATGTGCAGCCATTGATCAGGCTTATGCATTCTTTTCCATCTCTATCAGAAATAGTTCTCACAAAAGTGTACATGCACAACCTTGCCCAAGAGCTAACTTAACTCTCTGACTCTATACAACAATGTGGTATAAAGAGACCTGGATCATGCTGTTGTGTTGTAGAGCATCACATTGGTCTGCTATATCAATGATATGCAAATTGGGCCAGAATATCGAGAAGTAACAAGCATGTTGGAAGCTTTAGTAAAATAAATAACACATTGGCTTCCCATGCTGACAGTGCTCCAACAAACATGGCAAACAGTCTTAAAACCCACCCGACATTCTGTAAGAAGTATGGCAAGCACCAACCCCACAAAGTGATACAGTACAAGAATGGCAAGGATTCTCCTTATGCCCAGGAAAAGTGACATTATGACAGGCAGCAGAGTGGCTATGGTGGGCAGACTAAGCTGGTTTTCTAGAAAAAGGCTAAAAGTGCAAAGAAGATTGTGCTGAGGCTTCAGTGTGTTGAGACCAGCTGCAGATCTAAGAGAATGCTGGCTGTGAAGAGATGCAAGCATTTTGAACTGGGAGGAAATAAGAAAACAAAGGGCCAGGTGATATCCAGTTCTAAGAATCATCTTTTGTTTTATTATGAAGAAAATACAATTTTGATATTATGTTAAAAACAAATGTACCATTCTAATGGGCAGAGGGAAGCCCTACAAAGATTAAAAGGTCTGCAACATCAGTAAAATATTGGGGGGGGGTCCAATGACCTGGGATCATTCTGGGACATCCTCTCAAAATAAAAGAAGAAATTGCATCTTCTGCCTCCCACCACAAAGAAAGAAGTAAAATGTCTGGCAGGCCTCTTGAGTTCTGGAGGAAGCATATTCTACACTTGAGAATATTACTCTAACCTATATACCAGAAAGCATGAAAGGCTGACAATTTTAAAGGCAACCCAGTGCTGGAAAGTGTTCTGCAGCAAGTCCAGGTCATGATACAAATAGTCCTGCCACTTGGGCAATAGAACACAACAGACTCTATGGGCTTACAGGTATTTGTGATGGGAAAAAAACCCTGTGTGGAGCTAATAGCAAGCCATAATATGGGAATCACAATTAAGAATTCTAGCATTTGGCCAGGCCTGGTGTCTCACATCTGTAATCCCAGCACTTTGGAAGGCCAAGGCGGAAGGATCACGAGGTCAGGTTTGAGACCGGCCTGACCAACATGGTGAAACCCCGTTTCTACTAAAAATTCAAAAATTAGCTGGGTGTGGCAGCAGGCACCTGTAATCCCAGCTACTCAGGAGACTAAGGCAGGAGAATTGCTTGAACCCGGGAGGCAGAGGTTGCAGTGAGCCAAGATCATGCCATTGCACTCCAGCCTTGCCGACAGAGCGAGACTTCATCTCAAAAAAAAAAAAAAAAAAAAAAGAATCCTAGCATTCTACAAAGGCAGGTGAATCACAAAGTCAAGAGAGCGAGATCATCCTGGCTAATATGGTGAAACCCCGTTTCTACTAAAAATACAAAAATTAGCTGAGTGTAGTGGCAGGTGCCTGTAGTCCCATCTACTCGGGAGGCTGAAGCAGAGGAATCGCTTGAAACCGGGAGGCGGAGGTTGCAGTGAACCAAGATCGCGCCACTGCACTCTAGCCTGGGCGACAGAGGGAGACTCCATCTCAAAAAAAAAAAAAAAAAAAAAAATTCCCTAGCATTCTAGAGCAAAGGCATACCACCAACAGTGGCAAATTAGGTACCTTCCAAAAAACACAGCTTTTGATATGCTACTGGGCCCTGGTGGAAATAAAAGCATGATCCACAGAACAGTAAATAACCATGCTGTCAGGACTGTTCATCATGAGCTGGATTCTGTCCAGTCTCAAGACAGCTGCAGCAGTGGGATACATCCCAGTAATCTTTCTTAAAAGTTTTCACCCAGAAAAGAAACCCACCAAAAACCTGAAGGAGTTGTTCCCAGAACTTTTACCGGCAAATGGATCTGAGCAGCACAAGCAGTAAACTTTAATAGACATTTTAATGCACTGTCCAGATGACTCCTTCGCTTCAGGCCAGAAACACTCATTCCCCCAGCTACCATGAGTGTTAGTGATGGACAGTTCACAGCTGTTCCTCAATATCATTCCTCAAGATACTGCCCTCAGCTAATGACAGCCACCTCTTCCAATGTCATGCTCCCTTCCCAGGGCAACTGGTATCAAATGACTGATCAATACAGGGCTACAAAGGCTCACTGCCCTTGGCCCAGGACCATTTTAGCTCCATAGTTCCTGAGAGTCAGCTGAGATATCTGTTGTGACTATAATACAGTTCAAATTTTCTCTCTCAATCATCCTGCCTTCTTCATCCCCTTATAGGTGTTGATCCAAGAACATTCCCTAGTAAACTTTCTGCATGCTAATCTCTGAACTTTCTTCCCAGAGAATCTGACCTGTAACAGCTATACCTAGAGTGGCCAATCTTTCCTTGACATACTCTTTTTACAACAAAGGCTTTTTTTAGATATGGGATCTCACTATGTTGCCCAGACTGAAGTGTAATGGCTATTCACAGGTGCGATCACAGCTCACTATAGCCTCAAATTCCTGGGCTCAGCTGATTCTCCTGCCTCAGCCTCCCAAGTAGCTGGGACTACAGGCACATGTCACCACACCTGGATGCAAAGGCTTTTTGTAAACTGAGATTTTATAACTTTGAAAAACAAAACTCACATGGCTGCCCTAATGTTTAATCCACAATTTCAATTTCCAAGTTGTCCTTCAAAAACTTATGTTAAAACTAAAGAGTCATCCAGACCATATAAATACCTATACTCTGTATCTTTGTAGTTATTTACTTAAACAGCTGTTTTATTACTTTGTAAACATACTTTCCCATTCTAGGAAATCAACATTATTGTTAAATTTTATCTTTCTTCTTTCATAAAATGATAAAAATTCATTGCCTACTATTTCATTCAGTTTCTACTGAGAAATAATTACAAATTCTTAAAACTTCACATCATCAATATTATCGATCTACTGCCTTATATACTTGGAAAAACTACTGAACCAGGAATCTAGACTTTCTTTTTTTTTTTTTTTTTTTTTTTTTTTGGTGACGGAGTCCGCTCTGTGCCCAGCTGGAGTGCAGGGCCGGATCTCAGCCATGCAAGCTTCTGCTTCCCGGGTCACGCCATTCTCCTGCCTCAGTCCTCCCGAGTAAGCTGGGACTACAGGGCCTTGCCACCTTCGCGCCGGCTAGTTTTTTGTAGTTTTTAGTAGAGACATGGTTCACCGTGGTTAGCCAGGATGGTCTTGATCTCCGACCTTGTGATCCGCCCGTCTCGGCCTTCCCCAAAGTGCTCGTGATTATAGGCTTGAGCCACCGTGCCCGGCCTAGACTTCTTAGTTTAGCTTTTTTATGTGACTTTGTATTACTCACTTTATTTATTCATTTAGCAAATATGGTACAGTGCTTGGGGTGTTTCAGAAATTGCACTCAATTATTCTGAGCAGAAAGAATAAGGAAGACAGGCAGCCCCAATCCTCATGAAGATTAGAACCTAATGGTGAAAGCTGACATTAAACAAGTCATGATATAAATAATTGTTTGACTGACAATTGTGGTATGTGTTCTGAAGAGTAAAGCCACAGTGTCATGAGTATGTAGAACAGAAGGCCCTAACCTAGCCTAGGATGCCTGAAATTCCTTGAGGAAATGGCATTTAAGTTGAGATATAAAGAACAGATGAAACTTAACAAGATGAAAAGGGGGAGAGAGATTTATAGACAGAAGAAACTTTATACTTGTTCGTAGAACTAAAGGAAGGCTACATAGTAAGAGAAAAGCAGAGACACAGGGAGCAAGCCATATCACACGGGGCCTTGCACATCAGAAGGACAGTTTTGAACTTTATCCTAGGTGCAGCAAGAAGCCATTTCAGAGTTTTAGGCAGGAAAAAGACACAGATTTCCTTATATGCATAATGTTAATAATACCATCTGCCTGCTTACCTTATCAGTTGCTAAGAAGATCAATAAGATATTGGATGTGAAAAAAAAATCACTAGAGGGCAGAGCAGGATGGCTGAATAGAAGCTTTCACCAATCATCCCCCACTAAGGAACACCAAATTTAACAACTATCTACACACAAAAAACACCTTCTTAAGAACAAAAAGGCACATGAGCAATCACAGCACCTGGTTTTAATTTCATGTTGCTGAAAGAGGCACTGAAGAGAGTAGGAAAGACAGTCTTGAATCACCAATGCCACCCCTCCCCATCCCCTGGCAGCAGCCATGTGGCACAGAGAATCCATGCATTTGGGACAGGGAGATAGCCCAGTGATTGTGGGAATCTGCACTGAATTCAGTATCGGGGAAAACCCCACCCCCGATATTCAACGTGGGTTCTTTTCTATTTCCCTAAGCGTCGGCTCGTCTGAGAAACAAAGGGAAAGAGTACAGGAGAGAGAAATGTTAAGGCTGGGTGTCTGGGGAGACATCACATGTCGGCAGGTTCTGTGATGCTCCCTGAGCCATAAAACCAGCAAGTTTTATTAGCGATTTTCAAAAGCAGAGGGAGTGTACGAATAGGGTGTGGGTCACAGAGATCACATGCTTCACAAGGTAATAAAATATCACAAAGCAAATGGAGGCAGGGCGAGATCACAGGACCATAGGAAGGAGCGAAATTAAAATTGCTAATGAAGTTTTGGGCACGCATTGTCATTGATAACACCTTATCAGGAGACAGGGTTTGAGAGCAGACAACCGGTCTGACCAAAATTTATTAGGCAGGAATTGCTTCATCCTAATAAGCCTGGGAGAGCTACAGGAGACCAGGGCTTATTTCATCCCTTTGTCTTCAACCGTAAAAGACAGCATCACCCAAAGGGGCCATTTCAGAGGCCTACCCTCAGGGATCATTTTCTATCTCAGGGATGTTCCTTGCTGAGAAAAGAATTCAGCAATATTTCTCCTATTTGCTTTGAAAGAAGAGAAATATGGCTCAGTTCCTCCCGGCTCACTGGCAGTCAGAGTTTAAGATTATCTC
>NW_016803692.1:663652-673213 GCF_001698545.2 Rhinopithecus bieti | reverse complement strand
GTATCGGGGAAAACCCCACCCCCGATATTCAACGTGGGTTCTTTTCTATTTCCCTAAGCGTCGGCTCGTCTGAGAAACAAAGGGAAAGAGTACAGGAGAGAGAAATGTTAAGGCTGGGTGTCTGGGGGAGACATCACATGTCGGCAGGTTCTGTGATGCTCCCTGAGCCATAAAACCAGCAAGTTTTTATTAGCGATTTTCAAAAGCAGAGGGAGTGTACGAATAGGGTGTGGGTCACAGAGATCACATGCTTCACAAGGTAATAAAATATCACAAAGCAAATGGAGGCAGGGCGAGATCACAGGACCATAGGAAGGAGCGAAATTAAAATTGCTAATGAAGTTTTGGGCACGCATTGTCATTGATAACACCTTATCAGGAGACAGGGTTTGAGAGCAGACAACCGGTCTGACCAAAATTTATTAGGCAGGAATTGCTTCATCCTAATAAGCCTGGGAGAGCTACAGGAGACCAGGGCTTATTTCATCCCTTTGTCTTCAACCGTAAAAGACAGCATCACCCAAAGGGGCCATTTCAGAGGCCTACCCTCAGGGATCATTTTCTATCTCAGGGATGTTCCTTGCTGAGAAAAAGAATTCAGCAATATTTCTCCTATTTGCTTTGAAAGAAGAGAAATATGGCTCAGTTCCTCCCGGCTCACTGGCAGTCAGAGTTTAAGATTATCTCCCTTGTTCCCTGAACATTGCTGTTATCCTGTTCTTTTTTCAAGGCACCCAGATTTCATATTGTTCAAGTACACATGCTCTACAAACAATTTGTGCAGTTAATGCAATCATCACAGGGTCCTGAGGCGACATACATCCTCCTCAGCTTACCAAGATGATGGGATTAAGAGATTAAAGTAAAGACAGGCTTAGGAAATCACAAGGGTATTGAGTGGGGAACTGATAAGTGTCCATGAAATCTTCACAATTTATGTTTAGAGATTGCAGTAAAGACAGGTGTAAGAAAGTATAAAAGTATTAATTTGGGGAACTAATACATGTCCATGAAATCTTCACAATTTATGTTCTTCTGCCATGGCTTCAGCCGGTCCCTCCATTCAGGGTCCCTTACTTTCTGCAGCAACTCAGTGCTGCCATGTCATGGCAGAAAGCAAAACCAGGCTAAACTCAGCTGATGCCCACCAATGGAGGGACTATGTAAACCAACCCCAGCAAGAAAAGAATTGTCCATCCTAGTTGTTGGAAACTGAGTTTTGACAAGCCTCACCACCACAGGCTAAACTGCTCTGGAGTTCTAAATAAGCCTGAAAGGCAATCTTGGCCACAAGGACTGCAGTTCCTAGGCAACTCCTAGTGTTGTGCTGGGCTCAGAGCCAGGGGATGTTGGGGGCATGCAGACTAGTGAGACACCAACCAGAGCAGCTAAGGGAGAGCCTGCACCAACCCACCCACAACCCAAGGCAGTCCAGCTTGCAGCAATAAAAGTAGCTTCTTCCTTCTACTGACAGAGGAGAGGGAACAGTAAAGAGGAGTTTTGCATCCCAGATATCAACTCAGCCACAGTAGGACAGGGCACAAGGCAGAGTTGTGAGGTCCCCATTTCAGGCCCTAGCTTTCAGACAACATGCCTAGACACAGTTTGCACCAGAAGAGAACCTGTTGCCTTGAAGGGAAGGACCCAGGTCTGGCAGTATTGTCAACTGCTGACTACAGAGCTCTTGGGCTCTGAAGAATGAGCAGCAATACCCAGGTCATACACTTTGGGTGAGACTCTGAGCTGTACTGGCTTCAGGTGAAACCCAGCACATTCCCAGCTATGGTGGCTATAATGAAAGACTCCTTCTGTTTGATAAAAGCAGACAGAAAAGCAAAGGGAACTTTGTATTACACCTTAAGTAACAACTAAGCCACAGTGGGGTAGAGCACCAGTCTCTTGGGGTCCCTGATACCAGCTGTTGGCTCTTGGATGGCATTTTATGTCCTGGGCTAGAGGGGAGACTACTGCTCTGAAGGCATCTCTAGGTCCACCCAGGGCCTGGGGGAACTCATGGCTCTGAAGGGAAGGGTACAAGCCTGTCTGCCTTTGCCACCTGCTGATTGTAGAGCCCTAAAGCTTTGAGCAAATACAGGTGATAGCCATGTAACGGTTACAGTGGGCCTTGGGCAAGACCCAGTGCTATGCTGGCTTAAGGTCTGACCCAGCATAGTCCCAATGGTAGTGGCTACATGGCTGTTCATGTCAACCCACCCCAGCTCCAGGTGGCTCAGCACAGAGAGAGAGAGAGAGACAGAGAGAGAGAGAGAGAGACTCTGGGAGAAAGTAAGGGAAGAGAACAAGAGTCTCTTCCTGGTAATTGAGAGAATTCTTCCAGACCTGATCCAAAACCACCAAGGCAGTACCTCTATGAGTCTGCAAGAACTACAGTATTACTGGCCTTGGGGTGCCCCTAATACAGACATTACATCACAACACCCAAGTCCGTTTGAATACCTGGAAAACCTTCCTAAGAAGGACAGGCACGAAGAAGCCCAGACAGTGAAGACTAGAGTAAACACATAATTCTTCAACTCCCAGACACCAATTAACATCCACAATCATCAAGACTATCCAGGAAAACGTAGCCTCACCAAACTAAATAAAGAACCAAAGACCAACCTGGAGAAACATGTGACTGTTCAGACAAAGAATTCAAAATCTGTTTTGAGGAAATTCAAAGAAATTCAAGATAACACAGAAGGAATTCAGATTATATCAGATAAATTTAACAAAGAGATTGAAATAATTTCAAAGAATCAAACAGAAATTTTGGAGTTGAAAAATGCAGTTGGCATACTTAAAAACACATCAGAGTCTCTTTATAGCAGAATTGGTCAAAGAGAAGACAGAATTAGTGAGGTTGAAGACATGCTATTTGAAAATATACAGTTAGAAGAGACAAAAGCAAAAAGAATGAAGCATACCTTGAAGACCTAGAGAATAGCCTCAAGGGGTAAATCTAAGAGCTACTGGCCTTAAAGAGGAGGTAAAGACAGAGATAGAGGTAGAAAGTTTATTCAGAGAAACAATAATGGGGCTGAGCATGGTGGCTCACATCTGTAATCCCAGGACTCTGGGAGGCTGAGGCAGGTAGATCACATGAGGTCAGGAGTTCAAGACCAGCCTGGCTGACATGGTGAAACCCCATCTTTATGAAAAAAATACAAAAATTAGCCAGGCAAGGTGGTGTGTTCCTGTAATCCCAGTTACTCAGGAGGCTGAGGCATGAGAATCATTTGAACCCAGGAGATGGAGGTTGCAATGAGATGAGATTGTGCCACTGCACTCCAGTCTGGGAGACAGAATAAGACCCTGTCTCAAAAACAACAACAACAACAACAAAAGAAATAATAAAGGAGAACTTTCCAAATCTAGGGAAAGATATCAATATGCAAGTACAAGAAAGTTATAGAACACTAAGTAGCTTTAAACCAAATAAGACTACATCAAAGCATTTAATAATCAAACTCCTGAAGGTCAAAGATAAAAAAGATAGCCTAAAAGCAGTAAGAGGAAAGAAACAAATGACATACAATGGAGCTCCAATATGTCTGGCAGCAGACTTTTCAGTATAAACTTCACAGGCCGAAGAGAGTGGCATAACATACTTAAAGTGCTGAAGGAAAAAAAACTTTTACACTAGAATAATATATACAGTAGAAATATCCTTCAAACATAAAGGAGAAATAAAGACTTTCCCAAACAAACAAAAGTTGAAGTGTTTCATCAACACCAGACTTGCCCTACAAGAAATGCTAAAGGAACTTCTTCAACCAGAAAGGAAAGGATATTAATGAGCAATAAGACATTATCTGAAGATACTAAATTCATTGGTCATTGTAAGCACAGAAAAACACAAATAATGTAACACTGTTAAATGTGGTATGTAAATTATTCATGTCTTATGTAGAAAGACTAAATATGAACCAATCAAAAATAATAACTACAACAACGTTTCAACATCTAGACATTACAATAAGATATAAATAGACACAAGAAAAGTTAAAAGCAGGGGGGACAGAGTTAGAGTATAGAGTTTTATTAGTTTTCTTTTTCCTTGTTTGTTTGTGCAGGCAGTGTTAAGTTGTCATTAGTTTAAAATAATGGGTTATAAGATAGTATTTGCAAGCCTTATGGTAACTTCAAATCAAAAAACTTACAACAGATACACAAAAACAAAAGATTAAATCATACCACCAGAGAAAGTTGCCTTCACTGAAAGGAAGACAGGAAGGAAGGAAAGAAGAAAAAGACCAGAAAACAAATAACAAAATGGCAAGAGTAAGTCCTTCTTATCAATAATAACATTAAATGTAAACACACTAAACTCTCCAATCAAAAGACCTAGAGTGGTTGAATGGATTTTCTTTAAAAATTTACCAAGGAAAATTTGCCAAGCAAATGGAAAGAAAAAAAAAAACAAAAAACAGGGGTTGCAACCCTAGTCTCTGACAAAACAGATTTTAAACCAACAAAGACCAAAATAGATAAAGATGGGCATTACATAATGGTAAAGGGACCAATTCAACAAGAAGAGCTAACTATCCTAAATATATATGCACCCAATATAGGAGCACCCAGATGCATAAAACAAGTTCTTAGAGACCTACAAAGAGACTTAGACTCCCACAAAATAATAGTGGGAGACTTTAACACCCCACTGTCAATATTAAACAGATCAACAAGACAGAAAATTAACAAGGATGTTGAAGACGAACTCAGCTCTGGATCAAGTGGACCTAATAGACATCTATGGAACTCTCCATGCCAAATCAATAGAATGCACATTTTTCTTAGTGCCACATGGCACCTATTCTAAAATTGACCACATAATTGGAAGTAAAATACTCCTCAGCAAATGCAAAATAACTGAAATCATAACAAAAAGTCTCTCAGACAACAGTGCAATCAAATTAGAACTCAGGATTAAGAAACTCACTCAAAACCACACAACTGCATGGAAATGTAACAATCTGCTCTTGAATGACTCCTGGGTAAATAATGAAATTAAAGCAGAAATCAAAAAGTCCTTTGAAACTAGTGAGAACACGAAACAATGTACCAGAATCTCTGGGACCCAGCTAAAGCAGTGTTACAAGGGAAACTTATAGCACTAAATACCTACATCAGAAAGCTAGAAAGATCTCAAATCAACAACCTAACATCACAATTAAAAGAGCTAGAGAAGCAAAGCAAACAAATTGAAAAGCTAGCAGAAGACAAGAAATAACTAAGATCAGAGCAGAAGTGAAAGAGATAAAGACAGGAAACGCCCTTCAAAAAAATCAATGAATCCAGTAGTTGGTTTTTTGAAAAAAATAACAAAATAGATAGATTGCAAGCTAGATTAACAAAGAAGAAAAGAGAGAAGAATCAAACAGACACAATTAAAAAAATGATAAAGAAGACATCACCACTGACCCCACAGAAATACAAACTACCATCAGAGAATACTATAAACACCTCTGTATAAATCAACTAGAAAACCTAGAAGAAATGGATAAATTCCTGGACACATACACCCTCCTAAGACTAAGCCAGGAAGAAGTTGAATCCCTGAATAGACCAATAACAAGCTCTGAAACTGAGGCAGTGATTAATAGCCTACCAACCAAAAAAAAACCCCAGGACCGGATGGATTCACAGTCAAATTCTACCAAGGTACAAAGAGGAGCTGATACCATTCCTTCTGAAACTATCCCAAACAATTGAAAAGGAGGGACCCCTTGCTAACACATTTCATGAAGCCAGCATCATCCTGATACCAAAACCTGGCAGAGACACAACAAAAAAAGAAAGCTTCAGACCAATATCCCCGGTGAACATCAATGCAGAAATCCTCAACAAAATACTGGCAAACTGAATCCAGCAGCGCATCAAAAAGTTTATACACCATGATCCAGTCGGCTTCATCCTTGGGATGCAAAGCTGGTTCAACTTACACAAATCAATAAACATAATCCATCACATAAACAGAACCACTGACAAAAACCACATGATTATCTCAATAGATGCAGAAAAAGCCTTTGATAAAATTTAACATCCTTTCATGTTAAAACTCTCAATAAATTAGGTATTAATGGAACATATCTCAAAACCATAAGAACCATTTATGACAAACCCACGGCCAATATCATACTGAATGGGCAAAAGCTGGAAGCATTCTCTTTGAAAACCAGCACAAGAAAAGGATGCCCCCTCTCAATACTCCTATTCAACATAGTATTGGAAGTTCTGACCAGGGCAATCAGGCAAGAGAAAGAAATAAAGCGTATTCAAATAGGAAGAGAGGAAGTCAAGTTGTCTCTGTTTGCAGACGACATGATTGAGAATTTAGAAAACCCCATTATCTCAGCCCAATATACAAAATCACAAGCATTCCTATACACCAACGATAGACAAGCAGACAGCCAAATCATGAATGAACTCCCATTAACAATTCCCATTCCCATCCACAATTGCTACAAAGAGAATAAAATACCTAGGAATACAGCTAACAAGGGATGTAAAAGACCTCTTCAAGGAGAACTGACAAACCACTGCTCAAGGAAATAAGTGAGAACATAAACAAATGGAAAAATATTCCATCTTCCTTGATAGAAAGAATCAATATCGTGAAAATGGCCATACTGCCCAAAGTAATTTATAGATTCAATGCTATTCCCATCAAACTACCATTGACATTATTCACAGAACTAGAAAAAAAATACTTTAAATTTCACATGGAACCAAAAAAGAGCCTGTATAGTCAAGGCAATCCTAAGCAAAAAGAACAAAGCTGGAGGCATCATGCTACCTGACTTCAAACTATACTACAAGGCCACAGTAACCAAAACAGCATGGTTCTGGTACCAAAACAGACATATAGATCAATGGAACAGAACAGATACCTCACACATCTACAACCATCTGATCTTTGACAAACCTGACAAAAACAAGCAATAGGTAAATGATTCGCTATTTAATAAATGGTGTGAGGAAAATGGCTAGGCATATGCAGAAAATTGAAACTGGACCCTTCCTTACACCTTATACAAAAATTAACTCAAGATGGATTAAAGACTTAAATGTAAAACCCAAAACCATAAAAGCCCTAGAAGAAAACCTAGGCAATACCATTCAGGACATAGGCATAGGCAAAGACTTCATGATGAAAACACCAAAAGCAATTACAACAAAAGCCAAAATTGACAAATGGGATCTAATTAAACTAAAGAGCTTCTGCGCAGCAAAAGAAACTATCATCAGAGTGAATAAGCAACCTACAGAATGGAAGAAAATTTTTGCAATCTACCCATCTGACAAATTCTCATATCCAGAATCTACAAGGAACTTAAACAAATTCACAAGAAAAAAACAACCTCTTCAAAAAAGTGGGCAAAGGATATGAACAGACACTTCTCAAAAGAAGACATTTATGTGGCCAACAAACATATGAAAAAAAGTTCAACATCACTGATTACAGAAATGCAAATCAAAACCACAATGAGATACCATCTCATGCCAGTCAGAATAGTGATTATTAAAAACTCAAGAAACAATAGATGCTGGCAAGGCTGTGGAGAAAAGGATGCTTTTACACTGTCAGTGGGAATGTAAATTAGTTCAACTATTGTAGATGACAGTGTGGCAATTCCTCAAGGATTTAGAGCCAGAACTACCATTTGATCCAGCAACCCCATTACTGGGTATATACCTAAAGGATTATAAATCATTCTACTATAAAGACACCTGCACACATATGTTTATTGCAGCACTATTTACAATAACAAAGACAGGGAACCAACCCAAATGCCCAAGAATGATACACTAGATAAAGAAAATGTGATATATATATACAACATGTAATACTATGCAGTCTTAAAAAGGAATGAAATCATGTCCTTTACAGGGACATGGATGAAGCTGGAAACCATCATCCTCAGCAAACTAACACAGGAACAGAAAACCAAACACCGCATGTTCTCACTCATAAGTGGGAACTGAACAATGAGAACGCATGGACACAGGGAGGGGAACACCACACACCAGGGCCAGTTGGTGGGGGGGGGGACGAGGGGAGGAAGAGTATTAGGACAAATAGCTAATAGATGATAATTTGACACATGCAGCAAACCACCATGGCACACGTATACCTATGTAACAAACCTACACATTCTGTACTTGTATACCAGTACTTAAAGTAAAATAATAATAATAATAATAAACAAGCCTCCAGGATCTGTTGCACACAAGAAACACGCTTCACCTATAAAGACACACATAGACTGAAAGTAAAGAGATGTAAAAAGATATTCTATGTCAATGGAAACCAAAGAAGAGTAATGGTAGTTATACCTACATCAGACAAAATAGATTTCGAGACAAAAACCATAAGAAGAGACAAAGAATGTCATTATATGATTACTAAGGGGTCAATCAGCAAGAGGATGTAACAACTATAGGAATACCCAGATATATAAAATAAGTATTATTAGAGCTAGAGGAAGAGATAGACCCCAATACAGTAATTCCTCGAGATGTCAACACCTCAATTTCAGATCTTTCAGACAGAAAATCAACAAAGAAAAATTGAACTTAATCTGCATTACAGACCAAGTGAACCTAGCAGATATTTACAGAACATTTCATCTCATGGCTATCGAATGCACGTTCTTCTCAGTAGATGGATCATTCTCAAGGATAACCATATGCTAGGTCACAGTACAAATCTTAAAACATTCAAGAAATTGAAATAACATCAAGTATATTCTCTTCCCTAACCTAAGAATAAAACTAGGAATCAATACCAAGAGGAATTCTGGAAACTATAAAAGCACATTGAAATTAAATAATATGCTTCTGAATGACCAGTGGGTCAATAAAGAAATCAAGAAGAAAATTGACAAATTTCTTGAAACAAATGATAATGGAAACACGCCATACCAAACCCTACGGGATACAGCAAAAGCAGTACTAAAAAGGAAATTTATAGTCATAAGTGTCTACATCAAAAAAGAAAAGAGTGGGGCAGTGGCACATGCCTGCAGTCCCAGCACTTTGGGAGGTGAAGGCAGGCATATTGCTCAAACTCAGGAGTTCAACACCAGCCTGAGCAGCAGGGTGAAATCCTGTCTGTACAAATGCAAAACAATTAGCCAAGCACAGAGGTGCACACCTGTAGTCCCAGCTACTCAGGAGACTGAGGTGAGAGGATTGCTTGAACCTGGGAGGTCAAGGCTGCAGTAAGCCAAGATCATGCCACTGCACTCCAGCCTGGGCAACAAAATGAGAACTTGCCTCAATAAAAATAAAAAATAAAAAAAGAAAAACTGGGGGGGGGCAGAGCAAGATGGCCGAATAGTAACAGCTCCAGTCTCCAACTCCCAGGGCGAGCGACACAGAAGACTGGTGATTTCTGCATTTTCAGCTGAGGTACTGGGGTCATCTCACTAGGGAGTGCCGGACAATCGGTGCTGGTCAGCTGCTGCAGCCTGACCAGCGAGAGCTGAAGCAAGGCGAGGCATCGCCTCACCTGGAAGCACAAGGGGGAAGGGAATCCCTTTTCCTAGCCAGGGG
>NW_016803692.1:646283-661066 GCF_001698545.2 Rhinopithecus bieti | reverse complement strand
TAGACTTAAAGTATAATAAAAAAATTAAAAAAAAATTTAATCCAGATTGAAATAAAAAAAAAAAAAACTAAGAATGAAATGTGGGAAAATAGACAAATACAACGAGATTATATGTGCTTGCCATATGCAATAACAATGCAATGTACAACACAGACAACAGAAAATAGAATTTCAAGATCAATGGAAAAGATGGATATCTTTCTTGGTGCTTCTTTCTTAGCCCTTCAAAAAATATTTCACAATAGTAAACTAGGGTCAAAGAGGCCTCATAAAAGCAGTGAAAGAGGGTTCTTTGTTCTTCAGTTCCTCATACAATGGTATGAGTCACTATTTCCTTTTGAAATGCAGGAAATATCCCCATCTTGTGGGATTTTTGGGTATTGCTGTAACAGACCACTTTGACCATATTACATTTTTGCAACCACAGGCTTTATTGCTTAATAGAAGAGTCCATTATATATGTTCTGGTTGTTTCAAAGCCAGATAACAAAGGATTTACATTATACAAACGTGGAGATGTTCCATCACATTTGTATTTCTGAATAAGAAGAGAATTTCATCCTACCACACCCCTATATGCAACATATTTCTTAAGGACAAGAACCAACGCATGAACCAGGTAGTGTTGGTTAATACTGAGTGTCAACTTGATTGGATTGAAGGATGCAAAGTATTGATGCTGGATGTGTTTGTGAAGCTATTGCCAAAGGAGAGTAACATTTGAGTCAGTGAGCTGGGGAAGGCAGACCCACCCTTAATCTGGGTGGGCACAATCTGATAAGCTGCCAGCAAATATCAAGCAGGCAGAAAAACGTAAAAAGGCAAGACTGGCCTAGGCTCTCAGTCTACATCTTTCTCCTGTGTTGGATTCTTCCTGCCCTTGAATATCAGAATCCAAGTTCTTCAGATTTGGAACTTGGACTGGTTTCATTGCTCCTCAGCTTGCAGATGGCTTATTGTGGGATTGTGGAAACTTGTGATTGTGTGAGTTAACACTACTTAATAAACTCCCCTTCATATATATGTATATGAGTTTATAATATAATAGGACAGTAGATAAGACTATAAGGAGATAAGACTATAAGGAGACTATAAGGAGATAAGATATAAGGATATAGATATATCTAGATATATATCAATATATCTAGATATATCTATATCCTATTAGTTCTGTCCCTGTAGAGAACCCTGACCAATACAGGTTTTGGTGCCAGCAGTGGTTCTAGAGGAACAGAATATTAAGGATGGAGTTCTTTAGTTGATTTTGGGGTTTCTGGAGTTGACTGCTTAATATGATTACACCCAAAAATGCTAAGGACTCTACTTCTAATAGAGAACACCGATAGCCCTTGGCATGAACTGTTTAGAGAGTTATCCAAAACAAATGCACTTGACATTCCTGATTCACTGCTTGTGAGAGGCAAGGAGTTTAGTGACTCTATACATAATAACTTTGACTGTATATGGAGAACCAAGGAATATAATGAAGCCGGTTTGTTGTTCCTAAGTTCACTAGACAAAGTGATGAAAGAAAATAATCAACTCAGGGATTCAGGGATTCTAACTTCCAACTTCAGAAGCAAATACTAAGCCTCAAATATTCTAAGACTGTCCTGAGTCAGAGTGTTGTCACCTGTAGAGAAAGAGCTGAAACTGTGTAAAATCAGACCCAAGCTCTTATCATGTGAGTGGCTGACCTGCAATGAAAGGTGCATGCACGGCCTCACCAGGTGTCTACTGTTAAAGTGAAGGTATTGATTGGAAAAGAATGGGACCTTGCTACTTAGAATAGGGATGTGTGGGAGGACCCTGATGAAGCTGGGGACACTGAGCTTATAAACTCTGATGAACCTTTCTTACCAGAAGAAACAGCTTCTTCATCCCCAGTAGTGGCAAAATCCCCTCCTCAACCCACACTGCCTTCAGCCTTTCCACCTTTGAGGAGATAAACCCTCTTCTGCCCGAGGCAATAGTGATGGCCTACCCTCAGGCAGTTGCCAGGCAAGATAATGTTGATTCTCCTCAGAAGCCACCCCCAACACCCCTGTTTGCTTCTAGACCTATAACTAGACTAAAGTCCCAGTGGGCCCCTAGAGATGAGGTTGAGAGTGTGACCCATGAGGAGGTGTGCTACACTCAAAGAGAACTGCTTGATTTTTCTAATTTATATAAACAAAAATCTGGAAAGCAAGCATGGGAATGGATATTAAAAGTGTGGGATAATGGTAAAAGGAACATAAAGTAGGAGCAGGCTGAATGTATTGATTTGGGTCCACTAAATAGGGATTTTGCATTTAATGTTGCAGCTCGGGGAGTTAAAAAACGTTCTGATAGTTTATTTGCTTGGTTAGCTGAAATATGGATTAAAAGATGGCCCACTGTGAGCAAGTTGGAAATGCCTGATCTCCACTGGATTAGTGTAGAGGAAGGGATCCAAAGGCTTAGGGAGATTGGGATGGTGGAGTGGCTTAGTCACTTTAGACCTACTCATCCCAGATGGGAGGGTCCAGAAGATAAACCCTTGACCAATGCTTTGTGAAATAGATCTATGAGGGCAGCACCTACAATTTTGAAAGTTGTGTAATTGCTTTTCTCTGCATATCAGATCTAACAGTGGGAACCACAGTCACTCAACTACAAAATTTAAATACAATGGGAATAATCGGACCCCCAAGGTGGCAGGGGCTGAGTGGCAGTACTCAATCGTCAAAGGCAAGGTGAGCGTAGCTACCAAGAATGGACAGCAGAGGCAAAGTGGCAATCAGAATAGCCTGAATCATGTAGAGCTCTGGCATTGGCTAATTAATCACGGTGTTCCTAGACGTGAAATTGATAGGAAGCCTACTGCATTCCTGCTTAATTTATATAAGCAGAAAATTTCCAGGTTGAATGGATAAAAGACTAATTTGAATTATAAAAAGAGAGAGTCATGGCCCCTCAATCCATTTCCAGACTTGAGCCAGTTTACAGACCCAGAGCCCCTTGAATGAAAGGGAGGCCGGGTCCCCTTAAGGAAGGATTCCACTACACTAATGACAATTTATGCCATTAATCTTTCTCCTATCCTTCCCCAAGGAGACCTCTGGCCTTTTACCAGGGTAACTGCACATTGGAGAAAGGGAAATGATCAGACATTTCTGAGACTACTGGACCCTGGCTCTGAGCTGACGTTGATTCCAGGAGACCCAAAACGTCACTGTGGTCCACCAGTTAAAGAAGGGGCTTATGGAGGTCAGGTAATTAATGGAGTTTTAGCTCAGGTCTTACTTACAGTGGGTCCACTGGGTCCCTAGACTCATCCTATAGTCATTTCTCCAGTGCCAGAATGCACAATTGGCATAGATGTACTTAGCAGATGGCAGAACCCCCACATTGGCTTCCTGACTGGTAGAGTGAGGGCTATCATGGTGAGAATGGCCAAATGAAAGCCATTAGAGCTTCCTCTACCTAGAAGAATAGTAAATCAAAAACAATATTGCATCCCTGGAGAGAAGGTGGAGATTTGTGCCACCATCGAGGACTTGAAAGACACAGGGGTGGTAATTCCCATCACATCCCCATTCAACTCTCCTATTTGGCCTGTGCAGAAGATAGATGGATCTTGGAGAATGACACTGGATTATCACAAGGTTAACCAAGCTGTGACTTCAATTGCAGCTGCTGTACCAGATGTGGTTTCATTGCTTGAGCAAATTAACATATCTCCTGGTACCTGGTATGCAGCCAACTTGGCAAATGCATTTCTCCATTCCTAGAAGCAATTTGCCTTTAGCTAGCAAGGGCAGCAATATACCTTTACTGTCCTACCTCAGAGGTATGTCAACTCTCCAGCTTTGTGTCATAATCTTATTCAGAGAGACCTTGATTGCTTTTCACTTCCACACTGTTCCATTATATTGATGACATTATGCTGATTGGATCCAGTGAGCAAGAACTAGCAAACACACTGAACTTATTGGTGAGACATTTGCATGCCAGAGGATGGGAAATAAATCCAACTAAAATTCAGGGACCTTCTACCTCAGTAAAATTTCCAGGGGTCCACTGGTGTGGGTCCTGTCGAGATATTCCTTCCAAGGTGAAGGATAAGTTGCTGCATTTGGTCCTTCTTATAACCAAGTAAGAGGTACAATGCCTAGTGGACCTATTTGGATTTTGCAGGTAACACATTCCTTATTGGGGTGTGTTACTCTGGCCCATTTATCAAGTGACCCAAAAAGCTGCCAGTTTTGAGTGGGATCCAAAACAGGAGAAGGCTCTGCAACAGGTCCAGGCTGCTGTGCAAGCTGCTCTGCCACTTGGACCATGTGACCCAGCAGATCCAATGGTGCTTGAGGTGTCAGTGGCAGATAGAGATGCTGTATGGAGCAGGCCCCCATAGATGAATCACAACAGATGCTTCTAAGATTTTGGAGCAAGGCCCTGCCAGCTTCTGCAGATAATTACTCTCTTTGAGAGACAGCTCTTGGCCTGTTACTGGGCTTTGGTGAAAACTGAATGTTTGACTATGGGTCATCAAGTCGCCACGTGAGCTGAACTGCCTATCATCAAGTGGGTGCTATCTGACCCATCTAGCCATAAAGTGGGTCGTATACAGCAGCATTCCATCATCAGATGGAAGTGGTGTATGTGTGACTAGGCTAGAGCAGGTCCCGAAGGCACAAGTAAGTTACATGAGGAAGTGGCTCAAATGCCCATGGTCTCCACTCCTGCTACCTGCCTTCTCTCCCCTAACCTGCAATGATGGCCTCATGGGGAGTTCCCTATGGTCAGTTGACAGAAGAAGAGAAGACTAGGACCTGGTTCACAGATGGTTCTGCACGATATGCAGTCACCACCCAATACAGCACTACAACCCCTCTCTAGGACATCCTTGAAAAACAGTGTGAAAGGAAAGCTTCCCAGCAGGCAGAACTTAAGGTTCCCAGCAGGCAGAACTTCAAGCAGTGCATCTGCTTATGCACTTTGCATGGAAGCAGAAATGGTCAGATGTGCAATTACATACTGATTCATGGGCTATAGCCAATGGTTTGGCTGAATGGTCAGGAACTTGGAGGCAGCATGGTTGGAAAATTGGTGGGGAAGAGGTAGGTGGATGGACTTCTCTGAGTGTTCAAAAACTGTGAAGATATTTGAATCCCACGTGACTGCTCACCAACGGGTGACTTCAGCAGAGGAGGATTTTAATAGTCAAGTGGCTAAGATGACCCATTCTGTGGACACCACTTAGCCACTTTCCCCAGCCATCCCTGTCATCACCCAATGGGCCCATGAAATAAGTGGCCACAGTGGCAGTGATAGAGGTTAAGCATGGGCTCAGCAACATGGACTTCCACTTACCAAGGCTGACCTGGTTACAGCCACTGCTGAATGCCCAATTTGCCAGCAGCAGAGACCAACACTGAGACTTCCATATGGCACCATTCCTAGGGGGATCAGCCAGCTACCTGGTAGCAGGTTGATTATATTGGGCCTCTTTCATCATGTAAAGGGCTAAGGTTTGTCCTCAATGGAATAGACACTCCAGATATGAGTTTGCCTATCCTACATGCAGTGCTCCTGTCAAGAGTACCATCTATGAACTCATGGAATGCCTTACCCACCCATCATGGTATTCCACACAGCATTGCCTCTGACCAAGGCACTCACTGTACAGCTAAAGAAGTGGAGCAGAGGGCTCACGCTCATGGGATTCATTGGTCTTACCATGTTTCCCATCATCCTGAAGCAGCTGGATTGATAGAACTGTGGAATGGCCTTTTGAAGTAACAATTACAATGCCAAATAGGTGACAATACTTTGCAGGGCTGGGGCAAAGTTCTCCAGAAGGCCATGTATCTTCTGAATCAGCATCCAATATACAGTACTGTTTCTCCCATAGCCAGATTCACAGATCCAGGAATCAAGGGGTGGAAGTGGTACCATTCACCATCACTCCTAGTGATCCACTAGTAAAATTTTTGCTTCCTGTTCCTGTGACATCACATTCTGCTGGCCTAAAGATCTTAGTTCCAGAGGGAGGAATGCTGTCACCAGGAGACACAACAACGATTCCATTAAACTGGAAGTTAAGATTGCCACCTGCACACTTGTGCTCCTCCTACCTTTAAGTCAACAGGCTAAGAAGGGAGTTACAGTGTTGGCTGAGATGACTGACCCCGACTATCAAGATGAAATCAGTCTACTACTCCACAACGGAGGTAAGGAAGAGTATGCATGGAACATAGGAGATACATCAGGGCATCTCTTAGCATTACTATGCCCTGTGATTAAAGTCAGTGGGAAACTATAACAGCCCAATCCAGGCAGTACAACAAATGACCCAGACCCTTCAGGAATGAAGATTTGGGTCACTCGACCAGAAACAAAACCACAACCCGCTGAGGTGCTTGCTGAAGGCAAAGGGAATACAGAATGGGTAGTAGAAGTTAGTCATCAATACCAGCTGCGACCACGTGACCAGCTGCAGAAACGAGGACATTGTCATGAGTATTTCCATGTTTGTGCATGTGTACACTTGCACTAAGAAAATATCTTCATTTTATTTCCTTTTTCCTTTATCATGTGACATAAAATTTTTTGACTTCATATCAGCATTTAAGTATTGTTAAATTTATGAATAGCATTTGGGTTGGGAATTAGTGTGTTTCCAGTTGTACAAAGGATAGTTGTATTACGTTAGGTGTAATTATGACCTTATTATTGTCCTTATTTGAAGATTATATATGATCTCAGGAGATGTGCATGGGTTCAAGTTGACAAAAGGCGGACTTGTGATGGTTAATACTGAGAGTCAACTTGATTAGATTGAAGGATACAAAGTATTGATCCTGGGTGTGTCTGTGAGGGTGTTGCCAAAGGAGATTAACATTTGATTCAGTGAGCTGGGGAAGGCAGATCCACTCTTAATTTGTGGACACCATCTAATCAACTGCCAGCAAATATAAAGCACGCAGCAAAACACGAAAAGGCAAGACTGGCCTAGCCTCCCTGACTACATCTTTCTCCCGTGCTGGATACTTCCTGCCCTCAAACATCAGACTCCAAGTTCTTCAGCTTTGGGACTGGTTTCATTGCTCATCAGCTTGCAGATGGCCTATTGTGGGATTGTGGGACCTTGTGATCATGTGAGTTAATACTATTTAATAAATTCCTCTTCATATACATGTGTGTGTGTGTGTGTGTGTGTGTGTGTGTGTGTGTGTGTAGAGAGAGAGAGAGAGAGAGAGAGAGTTCTGTCCCTTTAGAGAACGCTGACCAATACAGAGGTCTTATCCATCTGCAGCACCTAGCACAGCACCTGACACATAGTAGATGCTACATTTAATGAGCCAGTTAAAAAGCTTTAATAATATAAATTTGTATTGAATCATATATCCAAGTAATAAGTGGTTGAGCATGGCAGAACAATATTTTATCAACTCCAGAATTTAAAGAATCTTTAAAACATTTTGTATCCAGCTAACGTGAATTTTAAATTTTAAAAAACACTAAAGTAACCATTTGTAGTAGATAAGTAATTATTCCTTTTGTGTACAAGTAGGAATAGATATAGAAAATACTCAACACTTTCTGTTGAAATTATTCTCATGAAATGAATCCAAGCTAGGATATTCCTTCCTGCTGATTCCTTAACAGAAGTTTCAATAAAAAGCTCTGACTAACACTCAGGAACCCCTATAATTTCAGCATCTAGTTATGTTGGTGGTGGCCTAGGTAGCCTGGACAATATTTCAGCTTCTCACTAACTGTCCATCACACCACCATCAGATGACAGGTGCATGTCTTCTCAAAGTACTGCCACACCTTTATACCAGCTCTTTCTCATTTTTGTTAAGCATGCAAACAATTATTAAATTACTACATTATATTGGCACCCTATTCTCAGAAAGTTATTTGGGGGCCCAAGTGGTATTTTGTGCTACCGTATATATTTCAGCAACATGTGATTTTCCTCTTTTAGTGACTGCATAATATTTTTAAAAGATATCACAGAAGAGATCACTATGATATTATGATAGCAAAGATTTTTTGGTCAAAAGAGAAAAATCACTGCAAAAGTGAATTCTACATTTGTTGAAAACAAAACAAAAAGTAATTATGACAATAAGGGCATTTTATATTGAAGTTATACTGGAAGTACAGTTTCACAGACTAAAAATCCTATGTCGGGCTGGGCACGGTGACTCATGCCTGTAATCCCAGCACTTTGGGAGGCCGAGGCAGGCAGAACTCCTGAGGTCAGAAGTTCGAGACCAGCCTGGCCAACACGGCGAAACCCCGTCTCTACTAAAAATACAAAAATTTAACGGGTGTGGTGGCACTCTCCTGTGGTCCCAGCTACTCGGGAGGCTGAGGTACTACCCAGGGAAGTACAGACTGCAGTGAGCTGTGATTGCACCACTAAACCCCAGCTTGGGTGACAGAGTGTGAGCCTATCTTAAAAAAAAAAAAAAAAGTTAACCCTAAATATGCATGTCCTTCAAATTAATTGTTAACAAGTACTCTATTAAGTAATGTCAAGTGATTGCTTTTATGCTGTTAATGTCCAAGCATGAGCATCTTGAAAGTTAAATGATGTTTTAGATCATAATTCCATTAATATGTAATAGCATTAAAATCATGGACACAAAAATGCAACAACAGAAGTTATCATGGCCTATGCTGTACTAAACAGAGCTACTAATAAATAATATTTATTTATCTTATTCTATTATGCACACTATACAGTAAGTACATATATGTATATAAAATATACATATTGATTTAATAAATGCACAACTTGAAAATATGTTGGAAATTGATTTAGGGTGCTCTCCTTTAAAAGTTTAGTATAAAATACTTTTAAAAGACTGAAGAACTTATTGCAACAGAAGAACACTTACTGAAACATGCATTTTTAACACCAGGGCAGAGCAGACAGCCTCGATTAGGAAAGCTAGAGGATATTTCATTTGATTGCTCCAAAAGATGAAAAGGCAAGAAAGAAAAAGGATGAAACAATTTCAGATGCTTTCAATGCATTTATCAAATCAGAATGAACTGCTTTTGACTGTGGATGTAATAAGTCAGAAGACATTCACTAAACGAAAAGGCAAGAACTTCTTTTCCACTGTGACTAATTCAACTTAATGAATTATTTTTTTTAAAAAAAACCTATATATATGAGATACAAGAAGAAAAGGGAAGATGATAGAAAGGCAAGTAACAGCTAGTACATTTTATGAGAAGACAATAGCCACAATTTTGAACCGATTAAAGTTAGAATTTCTCCCTGACCTTGAAGTTGACAAAACTCAATATAAAGGCCAACCTTATAAAAGAACTTCAATTATAAGAGGTTATCTAAAGAGCACTTAAACTGGTTTTCAAGATGAAATACTAACTGAAGTTTGTATTTATTTCATAAACAACCATGTTAACCTTGCTATTTGCACTGCCAATGACATCTTCCGAAGACTATAGAATCCCTATGCTATAAATCTTTACTAGATAAGCAGCTCATTCCTTGTTTGTCAAAGTGTGGTAGGAAGTTGCACCAGGAAAATAATACAGAAATGAATCAAATGCAATACTGTATATTACAAAAACAAAATATATTACAGTACATGCCATATACTTGGTAATAATCCTTTTTCCGCTAGAAACAAAACTGATATCACAGTAACCAACACTTATACATCTGAGAATGGTCTTAAGAGCTAATAAAAGATAATATGGTATTAATAATCCCTTGTATGTGTTCATTGTTTTTTAGTTCACAAACCTCTCTTGCTAGGGTTCTGTCAATTGAACTTGCCCTGTGAGATAAGTAGAGCATCTGAGACTTAAGAGAGGTGACCTGATTTGCCCAAGGTCATATGACTAAGAAGAGGCAAACTTAGAACTCAAGCACAGTGTAGGTTTTCCTGGACAACTGAACTATTTCTCTGAAGTTATTGCTTCTCTTCAGGGATAGGAGACATGCAAAAACAGAATATCGCAATGACAACACTCATAAGATTTTAATTGATCTGCTTACAAATAAACAGAAAGCCACAATTCTTTCAGCATTTAAAATTTCTTCAAAAGATCTTCCACAGATTTAAGGTTTTAATCAAGCAATATTAAATAGAATTTCTAATACAGTCGAAGTCTTTTTATCTAATGCTATCAGGGTCACTATTAGGTTGTTAATGGCAGAGGTCAAAGTACAAAACCTTTAAAATACAATAAATACTGTATTTTATTTTGCTTGAAAACATTAACGTACGTTTATTCACTAATTTTTTTTTTTTTTTTTTTTCCTTTTAAGACAGAGTCTCACTCTGTCACGCAGGCTGGAATGTAGTGGCGCGATCTTGGCTCACTGCAGCCTCCGCCTTCTCTCCTCCTGGGTTTAAGTGATTCTCCTGCCTCAGCTTCCTGAGTAGCTGCGATTACGCCACCAAACCCGGCTAATTTTTGTATTTTTAGTAGAGATGGGGTTTCACTATGTTGGCCAAGCTGGTCTCGAACTCCTAACCTCAAGCAATCCACCTGCCTCAGCCTCCCAAAGTGCTAAGATTACAGGTGTGAGCCACCGCACCAGGCCTATTCACTAATTTTTTTTTAATATCGAGCCAAAGACTTTTGTTTGAGAATGGGCCCAGTAACTGTTATCCTAAATGTCTGTTTTATAACAACCTATCCATAATTAATCATATACATTTTCCAGTTTCAATTTACTCAGTTTGAAGCTAGAACTTAATTAACTGAGGAAAAACTGCTTAATCTCAAAGTATCTCCCCTAAGAAAGCATATTAACAAAAAAGATAAAGGTAACTTTTACAGTAAAGAAACCCAGCAGATACCAAGTAATAACATCACCAGTAACAAGATATATCAATACCATAAACCTCTTGATATGATACACTATGAATGGCAGAATGTCACTTCTATGTTTTTCTTATCCAAAGTGCATGGCCTCATTTCAATTATGAGAAAACATTACACAAGCCAAAATTGAGGGACATTCTGTAAGATAACTGATCAATCCTTTTTAAAGTATCCAGATCAGGAAAGACAAAAATTGAGCAACAGTGACAAAATAAAGAAGATAAAGAAGAAA
This sequence comes from Rhinopithecus bieti, assembly GCF_001698545.2. Lineage (NCBI taxonomy): Eukaryota > Metazoa > Chordata > Mammalia > Primates > Cercopithecidae > Rhinopithecus > Rhinopithecus bieti. The sequence goes on along the minus strand of NW_016803692.1, from coordinate 649,977 downwards.
TAGCCACTAACTAATGCACTGGGGGATCCTGGATTGGATCCCGAAACAGAAAAAAGAAATTAGCGGAAAACCTTGTGACATTTGACTAAGGTTTGTTATTTAGCAGTATTGCACCAATGTTAATTTCCTGGTTTTGTTAATTGTACTGTGGTTACATGAGATTAACACATTGGAGGAAGCTGGCTAAGGGACATACAAGAACGCTGTATGCTATTTTTTAATAAATTTTCTGTAAGTATAAAAGTAGTTCAAAATAAAAAGGTAAAACAACAAACAAACAAAAATTCTTGCAAAGCAATCAGACTTTAAACCAGCAATATCACCAAAATCCCAATAGGAAAAAAAAGCTTATTTCCAGCAGGAATAAGCAAGTCATAAAAGAAAAAAACAAATGGCCAGTAACAAACACATAGAAAGAAGGTTCCAACTCAGTAATTAACCAAGAAATGCAAATATAAATGACAAGATATTTGCATTTGCATTCCTTCAATGAAGAATTTGCATTTCTTCATTTTTTTTTTGCGAATACTATTCAGTGGGTGTAGATATAGGGAGAAAAGCATGCAAAACCACTCAGGTGGGAGTGTAAATTGATATAAACTTATTTGGGGGAAATTTTTAAAATTTAAATGTGTATATCCTTGGGACTAGCATTTCCCCTTCTAAAAATTCATTTTGAAAACATAAATCAGTCAAGAACACAAAGGATGTTCATTGCAATGGTATTCATAATCATGAAAATTCTTAAACAACCTAAATATTTACCAGTAGGAAAAGGTTAATTATGATGTACCCACATAATTAAATATTATACAATAATTTTAAAATAGTATATAGATTAATAGTCATTGACATATATAGATATATATGATTATTATATATAATATGGTTACAAAAGAACATTTATAGTAAATAACAATTACAGTACAAATTATAGTATAAAATATAGTACCTATAAATACATAGAAAATGTGGAAAATATGTGTATGTATGTGTGTACATTTTTTCCTGATTTATTTTATTTTCCTTTTCCAATTTGTCTTTTCTAATTTTCTACAATTAATATGTATTACTTTTGCAACACGATTTTTTTAAATTAATGCCCCACCCAAATTTTATTTACTTCTCAGGGACCTCAGATTGTGCGAAGGTCACTATCTCCATTTGCCCAAAGATTGAAAAACCACCTATGGCATATGACTGCACTTTCAGGAATTGTCACTAGATGGTACACTGTTTCTCTAGCAGATGTTCAAGACCTTTTAAGTTAGCCATATGTGCTTACTGCTGTGACTCTAGAGACAATAACTTAGTTCAATAGTTTTTTCATGTAAAAATTATTTCACCTTCCCCACATCACTAACAACTTAATAGCCAATTGTTCCATTGCCTAACTATAGGCACTCAAGAAATGTTTGTTGGGCAGATAAGGCATAATTAAAAATAGAAGCCGGGTGCAGTGGCTCATGCCTGTAATCTCAGCAATTTGAGATACCAAAGCAGGCGGATCGCTTGAGCTCAGGAGTTCAAGACCAGCCTGGGCAATATGGTGAAATCCCGTCTCTACAAAACAAATTTAAAAATTAGCCGGGTGTGGTGGTACACCCCTGTAGTCCCAGCTACTCCAGAGGCTGAGATGGGAAGATCACTTGTGGCCGGGAGGTCGAGGCTGCAGTGAGCCGTGACTGTACCACTGCACTCCAGCCTGGGTGACACAGCAAGACCCTGTCTCAAAAATCTAAACAAAGTTAAATAGGTTTGATGGGTGCCTTTTTTATATAATACTCTGCATTGTGAATCTACAAAAACAAAATGGAATCAACATTTATTGAACATACTTGAATCTCTTTTCTTATAAAGCATCTTTGAAGGAATGACATTCCAAGGAATACGATTTGGAAAATCTTGTCCTCAACGCTTTTCCATTTTGTTGAATGTAATCACCTTAGTGTCAAGTCATCTGAAGTTCCAGTCTTCTTTACTCTTCATTATGGACTTCATCTTTGCTGCATTCATATTCCCCAGGACTATCAAATCCCATGTTGGCACTTGCTATTATGTTACTAGCCAGGTGCTGAAGTCTGTCAAATGTGCACTCTCTGCACTTAAAGCACTTCTCTCCGGGTAGTGCCAGTTTCTTCACAGGTGTTGATTAAATAGATTCCGTTCCTATTCACAACTCATTCCAGTCTGAACTAAACTCAGTTCAAAGCCAAGAACGTGCCTACTCTCCAGCCTCTAGTTCACATGAGACATTAAAATCTCATTTCCCTGCAATGCTTGTGAAATAGAGCTGAGTTACTATGCACTCATTAAGTCAAACTTTGAAAATATCTCCATTATCTAAAGAAAATATACAGTCAACTGGATACATAGACACAGTTGTTTTACACTGAGAAATGGTCTAAAGAAGCAACTATTATTATCTATTATCCAGGTACTTGTTTGTCTCTTCCACGTGACTGTGAGCCCCTTGGGAATAGGAACCACGTATAGTTCACCTCAGCTCCCCCAGTAACTAGCATGGTATCTGGAACATTACAGGCTTTTACAAATGTTTAAAGAATCAATAAATTAACAAATGAGTGAATGAGTAGAGTAATATGTTTGTTAGTAAATACTAAAATGAACTAGTTCTAATAAATCACATTTTAAAGAAGTTCTAATAATATCACATTTTAAAATCCTGTATTAATATATGTTCCAACAATATCATAGTTAGTTCTTTTAATATCTAGTTCTAATAATAGAATGAGATAGTTCTATTAGTTCTAATAATATCACATTTTAAAACCCTGTATTAATATATGTTAACATAAAAATTGCTTTCTCATTCATTTATTCTTTCAAAAAACAGTAAAGTACACACTGTATTTCAGACACTGTGCTAAGGATATAAAGATGAATTAGAAATAATTTTGTATTCAAGAAGTATAGTATAGTGAATAACTTACATGTATTTAATGTTTCTTCATGTACCATCGTACTTGATACTCAGAATAATTCAATGAGGCTGATGTCTTTACTGTCCACACTTAATTTTTTTTGTTTTTTGTTTGTTTGTTTTTGAGATAAGGTCTCACTCTGTCGCCCAGGCTGGAGTACAGTGGTGCGATCACAGCTCACTGCAGCCTCGACTTCCTAGGCTCCAGCAATCCTCCTGTCTGACTCTCTCAAGTAGCTGGGACTACAGGAGTGCATCACCACACCCAGCTAATGTTTTTATTTTTTGTAGAGACGGAGTTTCTCCATGTTGCCCAGGCTGGTCTCGAACTCCTGGGCTCAAGTGATTTTCCTGCCTGGGACACCCAAAGTGCTGAGATTACAAGTATAGGCCAGGCGCGGTGGCTCATGCCTGTAATCCCAGCACTTTCGGAGGCCGAGGCTGGCGGATCACCTGAGGTCAGGAGTTCAAGACCAGCCTGGCCAACATGGTGAAACCCCATCTCTACTAAAAATACAAAAATTAGCCAGGCGTGGTGGCAGGCGCCTGTAATCCCAGCTACTCAGGAGGCTGAGGCAGAAGAATTGCTTGAACCTGGGAGGCGGAGGTTGCAGTGAGCCAAGATCGCACCATTGCACTCCAGCCTGGGGGACAAGAGTGAGACTTTGTCTCAAAAAATAAAAATAAAAAAAAAAACAAAACCAAGTATGACTCACCATGCCCAGCCTACTTTTTAAATTTTTAAAAGTA
>NW_016803692.1:614090-645615 GCF_001698545.2 Rhinopithecus bieti | reverse complement strand
TTTTTTTTTGAGACAAGTTCTTATTTTGTCATCCAGGCTGGAGTGCAGTGGTACAATCATAGCTCACTGTATCTTCAACATCCTCAGCTCAAGCAATCTTCCCTCAGCCTCCCCAGTAGCTGGAATTTCAGATACACACCACTGTGCCCAGCTAATGTTTTTTATTTTTTATAGAGACAGAGTCTCACTTTGTTGCCCAAACTGTTCTCAAACTCCTGGCTTCAACCTGTCGCTTTGGCCTCCCAAAGTGCTGGGATTACAGGCGTGAGCCACCATGCCCAGCCTCCAAGACTCCTTCTGTGTAGCACTCAGCATTTCAGGGGAGAATACTTTTTAATATCCCCATCAAAAAATAAACTCATACAGCTACTTCAGAGTATTCTGCAACTAATTCATCAGAAGATCCACCAAAATCTAATGTTCTTTAAGGGATTCCACGGGACTATGCTGAAGTTCTTTAACGGATAATTATTGCAAGGCTGCTAGATGTTTGTTCAACATCCAATTATTCTCACATTGTCCCTCAGTGATACAATCTTCATTTTAATGGGGCATGAGGGCAAAGTTGCCCAGCTAATAAATGCTAAATTTCCCAGCCACCTTTATAGATACAGGTATCCATGTCTCACTGTTCTGCCCAAGGAGATACAAGCAGGTGTTTGGAGGCAGGAAAAAGGGAAATTCCTCAAAGAGGGATGGGGCAGACTCAGCGACAGGCCCTTTGTGCCCTTTGGGTCCTTTGTGCCCTTTGTTCTTTCTCCTTCATGCATCCTAAACTGTACCCATAACGGCAAATGTTGCAGCAGCCACTTGCATTTGACCACAAGGGGAAGGCCAAGAGAAACTGCAAAGATCTGAGAGATATGCTCTCCTTGAGCCTCTACACCATCCTTGTATACCATTCTTTCAGACTTTTCATTTTATTTAAGAAAAATAAACCTCTATTTGACTCAAGACACTGCTACTTGGATTTTCTATTACAAACAGCCAAATTTAGTATCTACTGATAAAGAATCAAATAGCACATTTGCTCTAAAATTATATCTGCTTACAGTTACCTCTTCCATGGTATATAGTACAGAATTTTTAGAGCTCTAACTCAGCCATTAAGTCAAAGTTATTTTCCAGGGCAGAAAGTGAGCTCCACCTACGGTACTACTCATGTTCATGCTCGAATGGGTTGGGCACCTGTTACAGTGAAAATATATGCCCCTTGGCCAGGTGCGGTGACTCATGCTTGTAATCCCAGCACTTCGGGAGGCCAAGGTGGGTGGATCATTTGAGGTCAGGAGTTCAAGAATATATGACCCATATAAACTGGCACCCTTACCCACTTCAACTTCCCTCATGCTGGTGTTTGACGTATATAACTCTACTTTAATAAGTACATATTAACACTTCAAGTCCTTTTTAAAAGATTAAGGCCGGGTGTGGTGGCTTATTCCTGTAATCCTAGCACTTTGGGATGCTGAGGAAGGTGGATCACTCAAGATCAGCCAGGTCAACATGGCAAAACTCCATCTCCACTAAAAATTCCAAAAATTAGCCTGGCACAGTGGCGGGTACCTGTAATCCCAAATACTCAGGAGGCTGAGGCACAAGAATCACTTGAACCTGGGAAGCAGAGGTTGCAGTGAGCCAAGATCACACCACTGCATTCCAGCCTGAGTGACAGAGCAAGAGTCTGTCTTTAAAAAAAAAAAAAAAAAAAAAAAAATCATTAACTCTTAGAGGAAGGCAGAATGGTAGAAGCATTTAGCCCAACTTCCCTTGCAATGTATGCAAGTATGGATGTTTGACAGTCTACAGACACTGACCATATGGCAAGACATCATGCTAAAGGTTGTAAGGGGTTCAGAGATTAATACATAGTCCCTGGTTTGAAAGAGTTTATAATCAAGCAAAGAAAACAGGCTCACTTGATGATTCCACCTTCTGAGGTTGGGACTCAAATTCTTGGAATAAGAGATTGAGGGCCAAGGTCAGTGGGAATCTGCACATTTCTACCATCTACCATGGGCCCAGAAAAAAAGAATTGTGGCAACATTGTATTTATCTCAGATGCCACAGGGCATCTGTTTTTTAAATTTTATGTATAGGATCTCTGTCCTTTTTTTATTCCTATTTGCCTTATTGTACATAATGTGTACTTCCATTAAATCTGGAAGACCCAACTCCTTTTGAAAAATTTAAAAACTATATATAAACTAATTTATAGGTCGAGAAGGAGGACTGCTTGAACCCAAGAGTCTCAAGCAGCAGTGAGCTATGATCACACCACTGCACTCCAGCCTGGGCAACAGAGCAAGACCCTGTCTCAAAATAAATAAAATGTCATAAACTATGAGATACAGTGGGAAGATTATTAAAACAAATCATAAATATTGGTTCTAAGACTCATTGGCTCTGTGATCTTTGGCAAGTGGTTTAAACTCTCTAAACACCATGTGTTGCCCCACAACCTGAGGTTATACCCATTTACCATGCAGAGTGCTTGCGAGGTTCGAATGATAAAAGTGTATGTGATTTGATAAAAAACAATTCATTGCATGCCTACCATGAACAAGCACTCTTCTAGTCTCAGTGAATAGAATACACTCTGCACTCATGTACCTATAATATAGTAGGTAATAAAAGACACATAATATCAATAGTGAAAGTGCTAAGAAGAAAAATAAAGTATGTAGTTATCATTACCATTAAAGATAGGGAATTAGGCCGGGCGCGGTGGCTCAAGCCTGTAATCCCAGCACTTTGGGAGGCCGAGACGGGCGGATCACGAGGTCAGGAGATCGAGACCATCCTGGCTAATACGGTGAAACCCCGTCTCTACTAAAAAATACAAAAAACTAGCCGGGCGACGAGGCGGGCGCCTGTAGTCCCAGCTACTCGGGAGGCTGAGACAGGAGAATGGCGTGAACCCGGGAGGCGGAGCTTGCAGTGAGCTGAGAGCCGGCCACTGCACTCCAGCCTGGGCGGCAGAACAAGACTCCGTCTCAAAAAAAAAAAAAAAAAAAAAGATAGGAAATTAGAGAGGATGTAAAGAAAAATTAAAAGTCTCCAGGGTCAACTTTCCCTTTAGCATAATGAGTTTAGGCTGCTCTGAGACATTTTACTTTATGAGCAGAAGGTGCCTTTTGTGATAGGCTTGCCGGGCAAGAGCATCATTTGAACAGAGTCCTGAATGAACAGGGAGATGGACAATATAGATATCTGGAGAAAGACTATTTAAGCAAAGAGAAAAAGAGGCAAAGGCCTAGAGACTGGAGCATGTTTGACCTTCGAGAACCCAGCAGATACTCAGGATATGATAGTTCCTTTGCAGCAGGGATATTTCCAGCTGCCCATTCTGCAACAAAGTTGTACCACCCCTTCATCTCCTTCAGTCTGAACTCTGGACCATACCACAGGCTATCTCTTTCTTTGAAATTCTCATACTACCAGCACTCTCACTCTCTTCTTCTCTTTTAGCTTAAGCTAAATGCTTAAAGTGTCCTCTTTTTGAAAGTTAACATATACTGAGAGCTAGATATGTGTTGAGCACTTTACTAAACAATTTGAGTATCTTAAATTATTTGATCCTCACAAAAATGCTAGATAGTTATTATTGTGTTCCAAATGTGGAAACAGATTAAAAGTTGAATATGGTCAAGTTCACCCAGCTAAGTTGAAACTTCAACCCAAACCATCTCGTATATATGTCCATCAGATTAGCCACTATCCTATGCTACTTTCTTGTCAACCGAAAGATACTGCAGACCTATTGATGAACAAGTTTGGAATAGTCTCTGTTGAGGAAAAATCAATTGTCCTAAAGAAGGGATTTGCAATTCCAGCCTTCTAGAACTCTGGAATGCTCACATTCATTCATTCATTCATTCAACATTTATTAAGCACCAATTATGTGCAAGGACTGTGCCAGGTTCTGGGTATAGGGCATGCAGCTAAGAAAAGCCACTGTCCCAATGAGTCAAAGGTATATCAAAATGCTATAAGTGAAATTTGCTTGCCGTACTTTAAGAGTGGGAGAAGGCATATAAATAGAATAATAAAATAATTATAATAAACTGTTATCACTAGGGTATCTCAATTGCAAAGATAAGTTGAAAATCACCTCTCTAAAGAAGAGGGAAAGTCTAAAGGAATCTGCCTGCGTCATAATCAAGTCCCATTTGCTATATCCCAAAGGAGTCTCTTTATACTAGATTTTCAAGTATCCATCATAAGAGTTAAAAGTTACTAGGTCCAAATGTGTTCTTTATTGTTTGAGGGCTTTCATCTATGTGCATTTTACTACTGGGGTTTGAGAGGCTGCAAACTAAATTTCATAAACCATAAAAACTTATAATGCTATTAACTTAGGATGAGCATAATCTTCATTTCCTATCTCCTTCAACCTTATTGGAGTTTCACCTTTCATCTTTCCTGTATGCACACTGGTTTCTGTGCACCTATGTGGGTGAGGTGCAACAAGACTGTATTGATACTGTTCATATGCTCTACAGTGTCCTGTTTTTCACCTACAGAGTGCTGGCTGGTAAACCCAAGGAGCACTCAGAATATCACACTCTGTTAGGCAGCAATGAATTTTATGAAGTTTAAATGGTCTCTACTGACTCTGGGGGATAAAATCCTAGCTAACACAGTCAGCAATGTGGAATCAAATTTTCAGTGATGATAGAAATGTTCTACATCTGTGTTGTCCAATACAGTAGCCACTAGCAATGGCAATAGAGCATTGGAAATGTGGCTAATGTAACCAAGAAAGTAAATTTTTAATTTCATTTAATCTTGATGAATTTAAAATTTAAAACTCACATTTGGCTGATAGCTACTATAATGATAGCAGCAGCCACATAACAGAAAGATTTCGCATTATTTTTAAATATTCCTTTTTTTTTTTTTTTTTTTTTTTGATGGAGTCTCCCTCTGTCACCCAGACTGGAGTGCAGTGGTATGATCTCGGCTCACTCCAACCTCCACCTGCCGGGTTCAAGCAACTCTTCTGCCTCAGTCTCCTGGGCAGCTGGGATTACAGGTGCGCACCGCCACGCCTGGCTAATCTTTGTATTTTTAGTAGAGATGGGGTTTTACCATGTTGGCTGGGCTGATCTTGAATTCCTGACCTCGTGATCTATCCACCTTGGTCTCACAAAGTGCTGGGATTATAGGCATGAGCCACCACGCCCAGCCATTTTTAAATATTCTTAATGGCATTAAAGCTGCTACAATTCTTATTTGTTGATTTTTCTTTTTTATTTTATTTTAATTGATAAATAATAATTGTATAGATTCATAATATACAATGTGGTACCTTGATATATGGTTATATTGTGGAATGATTTCAAACTAATTAACAAGTCTCACCTCACATACTTATTTTTTGCAATGAAAATATTTAAAATCTACTTTTTCAGAAATTTCAAATATACCATGCTAAAATTCTTAAACTGACTTTTTTTCATAAAACAATAATTTTATAATTCTATTTTAGGGCTTCTACTGCTAAGTGATTGATTTGTTGCAAAATGACATTTTCTTATTAAACAACAATTGCACATTTTATGGCTTATCTCACCAATGCCACAGAGCTAAATGCCTTACTTTAAAATGTTTACATTTACTAATGCAAGATTTGGGGTCATGTAGATTTTAGTATTCAAGATAAGGTTTCACCTAAATGGCAGAGAAAAGCATTTCAGTCCATTGACAGATGAAGGAATATACAAATCCATTAGAGTATACATAGAATAAAATATTATTCATCCTTTAAAAAGAAGGAAATTCTGATACATGCTGCAACCTGGATGCACTTTGAAGACATTTTGCTAAGTGAAATACGCCAGTCACAAAAGGACAAATGCCATATGATTCCACTTATATGAGGTGCCTAGAGTAGTCAAATTCATAGAGACCTAAAGTAGAATGGTGATTGCCAGGGGCTGAGGAGAGGGGAGATGGGCAGTCACATTTAATGGGTACAGAGCTTCAGTTAGGGAAGATGAAAAGGTCCTGGAGATGGATGGTGAGGATAGTTGCACAACAATGTGAATGTACTTTATGCCATGGAACTGTACACTTAAAAATGGTTAAAACAGTAAATTTCACATTGTGTGTATTTGACCACAAAAAAAGAAATTCAGTAATTCTTTTTTTAAAAAAAAAAAAAGCATTTCATAAGAGGAGCTCTTACAAAGCGAACCAGACATTGCAATACAGTCAACCCTCAGTCTGCCCAAAGCTCCTGAAGAAAAAGAATAGATCAGATTCAACAAATTATAGACAATCTAATATCCCTAATAATTCAGACATTCTACTTAACTTGAGAATGTGTGATGGAGTGATTTTTACTTGGAACTGTCTTCATCAGTAGGATTGGTCCACACAAATTTTTTAAATTTATTATCACTTTATTTTTATTTATTTTTAAAATTCAGAGGTACATGCGCAGATTTGTTACACCTATATAACATTGAGTGTTGCAGGGGTTTGGTGTACAGATTGTTTCATCACCCAGGTAATGAGCATAGTACTTGATAGGTAGTTTTTCTATCCCCACCCTCCACCCACTCTCCACCCTCAAGTAGGCCCTGGTGTCTGTTGTTACCTTCTTGGTGTCTGTATTTACTCAACATTTAGCTCCCACTTATAGGTGAGAACATGGAGCATTTTGTTTTCTGTTCCTGTGTTAGTTCTCTTAGGATAATGACCTCCAGTTCTATCCATGTTGCTGCAAAGGGCATGATCTCATTCTTTTCTTTGACTGCACAGAATTCCATAGTGTATATGTACCACATTTTCTTTATCCAGTCTACTGTTGATGGGCATTTGGGTTGATTCTGTGACATAGTGCCGCAATGAACATACATGTTCACATGTCTTTATGGTAAAATGATTTCTATTCCTTTGGGTATATACCCAATAATAGGATTGCTGGGTCAAATGGTAATTCTGCTTTGAGTTATTTGAGAAATCACCAAACTGGTCTCCACAGGGGCTGAACTAATTTACACTGCCACCAGGAGTGTATAAGAGTTCCCTCTTCTCCACAGCCTCACCAGTATCTGTTATTTTTTTACTTTTTAATAGTAGCCATTCTGATTGGTGTGAGATGATATCCCATTGTAGTTTTGATTTGCATTTCTCTAATGATTTGTGATGCTGGATATTTTTTCATGTGCTCGTTGGCTACACCCCCATGATCCAGTCATCTTCCACCAGGTCCATCCCTCAACATGTAGGGATTACAATTCAAGATGAGATTTGGGTGGGGACACAGAGCCAAACCATATTATTCCACCCTTACCCCCTCCCAAATCTCATGTTCTTTTCACATTTCAAAACCAATCATGCCTTCCCAACAGTCCCTCAAAGTCTTAACTCATTCCAGCATTAACTCAAAAGTCCAAGTCCAAAGTTTCATCTAAGACAAGGCAAGTCACTTTCACTGATGAGCCTGTAAAATCAAAAACGATTTAGTTACTTCCAAGATAAAATAGGGATACAGGCATTGGGTGAATATTCCCATTCCAAATGGGAGAAATTGACCAAAAGAGCCACAGGCCCCATGCATGTCTGAAACCCAGCAGAGCAGTCATTAAATATTAAAGTTCTGAAATGATCTCCTTTGACTCCATGCCTCACATCCAGGGCACACTGATGCAAGGTGTGGGCTTCCAGGGCCATAGGCAGCTCTGTCCCTGTGGCTCTGCAGCGTACAACTGCTTTCACAAGCTGGCATTGAGTGCCTGCAGCTTTTCCAGGTGTATAGTGCAAGCTGTCAGTTGATCTATGATTCTGGAGTCTGGAGGGCAGTGACCCTCTTTTCATAGCTCCACTAGGCAGTGCCCCAGTGGGGACTCTGTGTGGGGACTCCAACCCCACATTTTCCCTCTGCATTGCCCTAATAGAGGTTCTCCATGAGGGGTCCACTCCTGAAGCAGACTTCTGCCTGGACACCAAGGCACTTCCATACATCCCCTGAAATCTAGAGGGAGGTTCCCAACCCTAAACTCTTATCTTCTGCGCACTCACAAGTCCAACACCACCTGCAAGCCACCAAGGCTTGGGTCTTACACCCTCTGAAGCAACAGTCTGAGCTGTACCTTGGCCCCTGTTATCCACAGCTGGAGCTGGAACTGCTGGGATACATGGCACCATGTCTCAAGGTTGCACAGAGCAGCAGGGCCTTGTGCCTGGTGCAAAAATAACTATTTTTCCTTCCCAGGCCACCAGGCCTGTGATGAGAGGGTCTGCTGTGAAGATCTCTGAAATACCCTGGAGACATTTTTCCCATTGTCTTGGCTATTAACATTGGCTCCTGGTTACTTATTCAAATTTCTGCAGTTGGCTTGAATTTCTTCCCAGAAAATGGGTTTTTCTTTCTATCACATGGTCAGGCTGCAAATTTTCCAAACTTTTATGTTCTGCTTCCCTTTTCGACATAAGTTCCAATTTCAGACCATCCCTTTGTGAATACATATGACTGAACACTTTCAGAAAAAGCCAGATTACACCCTGAATGCTTTGCTGCTTAGAAATTTATTCTGCCAGATACCCTAAATCATCTCTCTTAAGTTCAAAATTCCACAGATCTCTAGGGCTAGAGCAAAATGTTGCCAGTCCTTTGCTAAATAATAGCAAGGGTGACCTTTACTCCAGTTCCCAGTAAGTTCCTCTTTCCCATCTGAGACCACCTCAGCCTAGACTTCATTGTTCATATCACTGTGAGTATTTTGGTCAAAACCATTCAACAAGTCTCTAGGAAATTCCAAACTTTCCCACATCTTCCTACCTTCTTCTGAACCCTCCAAACTGTACCAACCTCTGCCCATTACCAAGTTCAAAGTTGCTGCCACATTTATAGTAGTGCGCCACTCCCAGTACCAATTTTCTGTATTTGTCTGTTTCCACTCTGCTATAAATAACTACCCAACACTGGGTGGTTTATTAAAAAAAAAAAAAAAAAAGAGGTTTAACTGACTCACAGTTCCACATGGATGGGAGGCCTCAGGAAACTTACAATCATGGCAGGAGAAGGGAAAGTAAGCACCATCTTGCAAGCAGCAAGAGAGAGAGAGAGAGTGGGGGGGGGGGGCTGCCAAAACGTTTAAAGCATCAGATCTCATGAGAATACACACACTATCATGAGAACAGCATGTGGGGGAACCACTCCCATAATCCAATCACTTCCCACAGGTCCCCTGCCTCAACATATGGAGATTACATTTCAAGATGACATTTGGGTGGAGACACAGAGCCAAATCATATCAGGTTCTTAACCAGGCTAAGTTGGCAGAAATGACAGAAATAGAATTCAGAACATGGATAGGAATAAAGATCATTGAGCTTCAGGAGAATGGCAGAACCCAACCCAAGGAAAGTAAGAATCATAATAAAAGGATACAGGAGCTAAATAGCCAGTATAAAAAAGTACCTAACTGATCTAATAGAGCTGGAAAAACGCACCACAAGAATTTCACAATGTAATCACAAGTATTACCAGCAGAATAGACCAAACTGAGGAATCTCAGAACTGGAAGACTGGCTCTCTGAAATAAGACAGTCAGACAACAATAAGAAAAAAGAATAAAAAGGAATGAACAAAACCTCCAAGAAATACGGGATTACGTAAAGGGGCCAAATCTATGAATCCCTGGCATCCCTGAAAGGGATGGGGAGAAAGCAAACAACTTGGAAAGCATATCTTAAGATATCGCTCGTGAAAACTTCCCCAACTTTGCTAGAGAGGCCAAGAGTCAAATACAGAGAACCCCTGAAAGATTCTACACAGTAAGATCATCCCCAAGGCACATAATCATCACATTTTCCAAGGCCAAAATGAAAGAAAGAATATTAAAGGCAGGTAGAGAGAAAGGGCAGGTCATCTACAAAGGGAACCCCACCAGGCTAACAGCAGACCTCTTAGCAGAAACTCTATAAGCCAAAAGAGATTGGGGGCCTATATTCAACATTCTTGAAGAAAAAAAAATCTTCCATCAAGAATTTTGTATCCAGTCAAACTAACTTTCCTAAGCAAAGAAGTGAGATCCTTTTCAGGTAACCAAATGCTGATGAAATTCATTGCCACAGAACCTCCTTACAAGAGATCGTGAAAGGAGCACTAAATATGGAAAGGAAAGACCATTACCAGCCAATACAAAAACACACCTAAGTAAACAGACCAGTACTGTAAAGCAACCACACAAACAAGTCGGCATAATAACCAGCTAACAACACAATGACAGGATCAAAGTCATACATATTAATACTAACCTCAAATGTAAATGGGCCAAGTATTGTCATTTAAAAGGCAAAGAGTGGAAAGCTGGATTAAAAAAAAAAAAAAAAAGCAAGGCCTGGCCGGGCGCTGTGGGGACATGCCTGTAATCCAAGCACTTTGGGAGGCTGAGGTGGGTGGATCATGAGGTCAGGAGATCAAGACCACCCTGGCTAACATGGTGAAACCCCATCTCTACTAAAAAAAAACACAAAAAGTTAGCCAGGTGTGGTGGTGGGTGCCTGTAGTCCCAGCTAGTGGGAGGCTGAGGCAGGAGAATGGCGTGAACCCAGGAGGCGGAGCTTGCAGTGAGCAGAGATGCACCACTGCACTCCAGCCTGGGCGACACAGCAAGACTCCATTCCAAAAAAAAAAAAAAAAAAAAAGACCCAATAGTATGCTGTCTTCAAGAGACTCACCTCACATGCAATGATACTGGAAATAAAGGGATAGAGAAAAATCTACTAAGCAAATGGAAATCAGAAAAAAGCAGGAATTGCATTCCTAATCTCAAAAACCAACAAAGATCAAAAAAGACAAAGAAGAGTATTACATAATGGTAAAGGGTTCAAATCAACAAGAAGACCCAACTATCCTAAATATATATGCACCCAACACAGGAGCATCCAGATTCATTAAGCAAGTTATTAGAGACCTTTAAAGAGGCTTAGCCTCCCAAACAATAATAGTGGGAGATTTCAACACTCCACTGACAGTATTATACAAATGATTGAGGTAGAAAATTAACAAAGATATTAACAACCTGAACTCAGCATTGGGCCAAATGGATCTGATAGACATCTACGGAACTCTCCACCCCAAAACAACAGAATATACATTTTTATCATTGCCACATAGCACTTAATCTAAAATTGACCACACAATAAAACATAAAACCATCCTCAGGTAACGCAAAAGAACTGAAATCATACCTAACACACTCTTGGACCACAGGACAATAAAGATAGAAGTCCAGACTAATAAAGAACATTCTAAACCATGCAATTAAGGAAAATTAAACAACCTGCTCCTGAATAATTTTTGCACAAATAATGAAATTAAGATAGAAATCAAGATCTTTGAAAATAATGAGAACAAAGATACAACATACCAGAATCTCTGGGACACAGCTAAAGCAGTTAGTGTTAAGAGGGAAATTTATAGCACCAAACACCCACATCAAAAAGTTACAAAGATCTCAAATTAACAACCTAACATCACAACTGAAAGAACCAGAGAAGCAAGAGCAAACAAACCCCAATGCTAGCAGCAGACAAGAAATAACCAAAATCAGGCTGACCCGAAGGAAATTGGGATGTGAAAAACCATTCAAATACTAATAAATCCAGCAGTTGGTTTTTTTAAAACAAGTAAAATAGATAAGCTGTTAGGTAGACTAAAGAACAAAAGAGAGAAGATACAAATAAACACTAGAAACAACGAAGGGGATATTACCACTAACCCCACAAAAATAAAAATAACCATCAGAAACTACTGTGAACACCTCTATGCACACAAACTAGAAAATCTAGAAGACATAGATAAACTCCTGGACACATACACCCTCTCAAGACTGAACCAGGAAGATATTGATCCCCTGAACAAACCAGTAATGAGCTCCAAAATTGATTCAGTAATAAATAGCCTACCAGCCTAAGAAAGCCCAGGACCAGATGGATTCACAGCTACATTCTAACAGATGTAAAAGAAAAGCTGATACCATTTCTACTGAAATTATTCCAAAAAACTGAGGAGGAGAGGGCCCTCCCCAACTCATTCTGTGATGCCAGCATCATTCTGATACCAGAACCTGGCAGAGACAAAACAAAAAAAGGAAACTTCAGGCCAATATCCCTGATGAACATTGATACAAAAATTTTCAACAAAATACTTGCAAACTGTATTCAGCAGCACGTCAAAAAGCTAATCCACCATGATCAAGTAGGCTTCACCCCTAATATGCAAGTTTGGTTCAACATAGGTGAATCAATAAATGTAACTCATCACATGAATAGAACTAAAGACAAAAACCATATGATTATCTCAATAAAGGCAGAAAAAGGCTTTCAATAAAATTCAACATTCCTTCATGTTAAAAACTCTCAATAGGCCAGGCAGAGAGGCTCACGCCTGTGATCCCAGCACTTTGGGAGGGCCAAAGAGGGGTGATCACTTGAGGTCAGGAGTTTAAGACCAGCCTGGTCAACATGGTGAACCCCCATCTCTACTAGAATACAAAAATTAGCTGGGCATTGTGGCACATGCTTGTAATCCCAGCTACTCAGGAGACTGAGGCACAAGAATCACTTGAACCTTGGAGGCAGATGTTGCAGTGAGCCGAGATCACACCACTGAACTCCAGGCTAGATGCCAGAGTGAGAGAAAAAAAAAAAAAAACTTCCACCTTAATAAATACCTTCAAAAAGTATTGAAGGAACATACCTCAAAAGAGTAAAAGTCATATATGGCATACCCACAGCCAACATAATACTAAATGGTGAAATGCTGGAAGCATTCCCCTTAAAAACTGGCACAAGACAAGGATGCCCTCTCTTACCACTCCTATTCAACACAGCATTGGAAGTCCTGGCCACAGCAATCAGGAACCAGAAAGAAATAAAAGGAATCCATATAGGAAGAGAGGAAATAAAATTATCCCCGTTTACAGATGACATGATTCTATATCTAGAAAACTCCATAGTCTCAGCCCAAAAGCTCCTTCAGCTGATAAACTCCAGAAGTTTCAGTTTACAAAATCAACATATAAAAATCACTAGCATTCCTATACACCAAGAACAGCCAAGTTGAGAGCCAAATCAGGAACAAAATCCCATTCACAATTGCCACATGAGAATAAAATACCTACGAATACAGCTAACCAGGAAACAGTTAAGTTGAAAAATTTCTACAATGAGAATTACAAAACACTGCTGAAAGAAGTCAGAGATGACACAAACAAATGGAAAAACATTCCATGTTCATGAAGAGGAAGAATCGGTATCATTAAAATGGCCATACTACCCAAAGCAATTTACGGATTCAGTGCTATTCCTATCAAACCACAAATGACATTCTTCAAAGAACTAAAAAAAAAAAAAAAAAAAAACTATTTTAAAATTTACATGGAATAACAAAAGAGCACAAATAGCCAAGGCAATCCTCAGCAAAAAGAATAAAAGTGAAGACATTGCGTTACCCAGTCTCAAACTATACTACAGGGTTATGGTAACAAAAACAGCATGGTTCTGGTACAAAAACAGGCACACAGACAAAGGGAACAGAACAGAGAGCTCAGAAATAATGCCACAAACCTACAACCATCTGATCTTCTTCAAAGCTGAGCAAAACAAGCAATGGGAAAAGTGCTCCCTATTCAATAAATGGTGCTGGGATAACTGGCTACCTATATCTGCAAGAAGGGAAACTGGATCCCTTGCACCATATACAAAAATCAACTCCACATGGATTAAAGACATAAATATAAAACCCAAAACTGTAAAAACCATGGAAGACAACCTGGGTAATACTATTCTGGACATAGAAATGGCAAGATTTAATGGTGAAGACACCAAACGCAATCACAACAAAAGCAAAAATCGACAAATGGGATCTAACTAAACTTAAGAGCTTCTGTGCAGCAAATGAACTATCAACAGAGTAAATAGACATCTTACAGAATGGGAGAAAATATTTGCAAAAGCCTAATATCCAGCATCTGTAAGGAACTTAAACAAATTACAAGAAAAAAAAATTCCATTAAAAAGTGGGCAAAGGGTATGAACAGACACTTTCCAAAAGAAGACATAGGCAGGGCACAGTGACTCACACCTGTAATCCCAGCAATTTGGGAGGCCCAGGCGGGTGGATCATTTGAGGTCAGGAGTTC
This sequence comes from Rhinopithecus bieti, assembly GCF_001698545.2. Taxonomy (NCBI): domain Eukaryota; kingdom Metazoa; phylum Chordata; class Mammalia; order Primates; family Cercopithecidae; genus Rhinopithecus; species Rhinopithecus bieti. Next base: position 631,450 of record NW_016803692.1, on the reverse strand, counting down.
CAGACCAGCCTGGCCAACATGGTGAAACCCCGTCTCTACTAAAAATACAAAAATTAGCCGGTCATGGTGGTACATGCCTGTAGTCCCAGCTACTTGGGAGGCGAAGACAGAAGAATCGCCTAAGTCTGGAAGGTGGAGGTTGCAGTGAGCTGAGATCATGCCACTGCACTCCAGCCTAAGTGACAGAGTAAAACTCTATCTTAAAAAAAAAAAAAAAAAAAAAAAAAACATATATGTGGCCAACAAACATGAAAAGAAGCTCAATATCACTGATCATTAGAGAAATGTAAATCAAAACCATCAGTTTTGATTGGAGATACCATCTCCTACCAGTCAGAATGGCTATTAAAAAGTGAAAAAAATAACAGATGCTAGGGAGGTTGCAGAGAAAGGGGAACACTTATACACCGTTGGTGGGAATGTAAATTAGTTCTACCATTGTGGAAAGCAGTGTAGGAGTTCCTCAAAGAGTTAAAAACAGAACTACCCTGCGACCCAGCAATCCAATTACTGGGTATATACCCAAAGAATACAAATCATTCTACCGTAAAGACACATGTATGCATATGCTCATTGCAACTTCACAATAGCAAAGACATAGAATCAACCTAAATGCCCATCAATGACAGATTGAAAAACGAGTATGTGGTACATATATACCATGGAATACTATGCAGCCATAAGAAAGAATGAGATTGTCTTTTGTGGGATATAGATGGAGCTAGAGGCCATTATCCTTAGCAAACTAACACAGGAACAGAAAATCAAACAACACATGTTCTCACTTATAAGTGGAGGCTAAATGATAAGAACTCATGAACACAAAGAGGATAACAACTGACACTAAGGCCTACTTGAGGCTCGAGGGTGGGAGGAGGGAGAGAGTCAGAAAAAAATACCTATTGGTACCAGGCTTAGTACCTCGATAATGAAATAATTTGTAAAACAAACTCCTGTGACATGAGTTTGCCTATATAATAAACCTACACATGTACCTCTAAACCTAAAATAAAAGTTTAAACATTTAAAAATAAAAATAAAAGGACTGCATTTCCCAGTCTCCTTTGCAGTTATGTATGACCATGTGACTCAGATCTAGTCAAAGAAGACAAGCAGAAGTAAAATATGCCTCCCAGGGGACACTAGACAATGTCTGGAGTCATTTTTCATTGTCACAACTGGGGACAGGGAGGTGACATTCCTGGCACCTATCGAGTAGAGGCCAGGGATGCTGGTAAACATCCTACAATGCACAGGACATCTCCCACAACAAAGAATTATCTGGTCGAAAATATCAATAGTCTGATGGTCAGAAACCTTGACTTAAAAGGGAAAGATACTTCCACTTCCTTCTTTTTCCCTTCTATCAGGTTGGAATTGGGACATAGGAGTGATCCATATTGGGCCACAGAGAGAGAAGCAACATCCTGGAGACAACAGAGCAAAACAGCAGGCTGGTGCCTCATAACTTCATAGCGCAGAGTCACCCTATCATTTCAGGCTTTAAATGGGAGTGAAATAAACTTCTATCTTGTCTAATCTACTGGTATTTTGAGTCTCTATTTTATGCACCTGAAGCTATATCCTAACCAACAGAGAAGCTAAACTTGACTAAGAGTCCTTTTAGGTGGACTGTCAAAAAAGAATGGATTTAAAAATCACAGGGGACAGAAATCTCTTCTTTACTATTTAGTCTCCATTTCCCCATGTATCTAATAGCAGAACTTCCTTTAAGGAAATCCTCCCAGCCTTCTTCCCTGCCATGTTGTTTGGAAGGGAATCACTCCGATAACCACCCCCACAGTGGACCGTGATTGACTTAAGCAAAACTCCAACTCCTTGGCCACAGTAATTGACTCTGAGAAAGACTTGCACTGTTCCAATGGATCTTTCAGATGAAGATGTGGCACTTCAGATGAAGTGCTGCAGCCATCTTGTCTCATTAGGGAAGCAGCCCAATGATAAAGCTGGCATCACAAAGGAAGAAAGAGTTGAAAGATGATGGGAAACCCATCATTTGATCCCCCAGATCAAACTGCATCTATGATAAGCCCTACCTCCGGCTCTTTCAAATACATGAGCCAATAAATGTTTTACTTACACAATTTTTTTTTTTTTTTTTTGAGATGGAGTCTCCCTCTGTCACCCAGGCTGGAGTGCAGTGGCACGATCTTGGCTCACTGCAACCTCTGCCTCCAGGGTTCAAGCGATTCTCCCACCTCAGCCTCCCGAGCAGCTGGGATTACGGGCACGCTCCACCACACCTGATTAATTTTTGTATTTTTAGTAGAAATGGGTTTCACCATGTTGGCCAGGCTGCTCCCGATCTCCTAACCTCGTACTTACACAAATTTTTGTTAGGTATTCTGTCACTTGCAACTGAAAGAATCCTAACAGGTACAGAGAGTTTTATGGTTTAAAAAAAAAAAAAATCTGACAGGAGAAGGATCTGACAGAAGAAGTTTCACTTCTAGGACCTTTTTATTTCACTCAAGGATTAGGACATCATCTGCAAGATTCCTGTGGCAAGAAAACAATGAGAATAGAAGTTCTTCCATTGTCTGATATATATGTGCTAGGGGAAGTGGATGTCAAGAGATCCGAATCGTTCATATTTCTTAGTATAATATATATCCCTTAGACTTTAGAAGTAGCATTACTGCTCTCACACGATACACTAGCTTCTCATCACCATACTTAACTTACCCAGTATTCAAATCATCAAGCTGGAGGGGGATTCTACTTTTCCTTAATGTTGTTTTTCTCAGTAATTCGTTGCTAGCGAAGGCCAGAGATGTCTAGCAATTATTATGATTATATTCAATTGCTCAGTTTCCTTAGGAATCCATCATAAACTATCAGTTCTAGACACACAGAAATTTGCATTAATGTTTCTTAAACTTCCACTTCACTTGCCTGTTTCTTATTCCTGGGTTTCATATTGCTATCTTTCTTAACCATTGCCCCAGACTCTAGTTTGTGCTGAACTAGATACCAGCTTCAAAGGAATTCTCAGAGACAACACATGCTTTCAAGACTCAAAGCAATATTACTCTGATAGAATGTCAGAAAGGAGCTATGGCAGATGATGTTGGCAATGTTTTCAAGCTAGAGGTCTTCTTCACCATTCAAATCAGATGACAAATACATTTGTCTCAATGATAATTAGGAGTTTTAGTTATTTTTGTCCTGCATTTTATAAGTAATATTCAGCCTCTGTGGTTGTTCTTGATCGTATATTTTATTGATCTTGTATTATAGTTGATTTTTTTTGAGACAGAGTCTCGCTCTGTCATCCAGATTGGAGTGCAGTGGTGCGATCTTGGTTCACTGCAACCTCTGCCTCCCAGGTTCAAGCGATTCTCCTGCCTCAGCCTCCCGAGTAGCTGGGACTACAGGTGCCCGCTACCACACCCAGCTAATTTTTGCAATTTTAGTAGAGACGGGGTTTCACCATATTGGTCAGGCTGGTCTCGAACTCCTGAGCTTGTGATCTGCCCGCCTCAGCCTCCCAAAGTGTTGGGATTACAGCTGTGAGCCACCATGCCTGGCCGATGTTCCTGATTTTAATGTGTGAAAACCATGTTACCCCAGATCTAACCTGCATGCAATTTAATAGCTGTGTAACCTAGGAAAAGATATCTAACCTCTCTGTGCCCTAATTTCCTCCTCTTTAAAATGAAAAGAAATGCAAATTATGGTATTGCATATTCTGATAATTGCCATATTTCAGTTCAAAGTGTAAGGCCTTAAACACCAACAACTCTGAAATATTAGGAATCCATACATCAGAATTGATTGCTTTGCCAAAAAAAAAAAAACAAAAAAAAAAACACAAAAGAACAAGGAAGGAAGGGAGGAGGGGGGGAAGGAGGAAGGAGGGGAAGGAAGGGATTCATTGCTAAGACTTGAGGCCAGAGTTGCAAATGGATAAACTTTACACATTTCACACATCAGATATTCTATGAAACTAGCTACTACATTGTCCATAAGCAATTCAAGTGAAGATTTCTGACCTAGCAGAACATCTACCTTGAGATATTTGTTGAACTACACTAACTCTTGTCTCAGGGCCTTTGGACGCAATGTTCCATTTACTTTGAATATTCTAGCATCTCTTGTTGCCCTCCTATTACCCATATATCCCATAAGACCTGAAATATTTCCTACAGTTTCCCATGGCAATGAAAGGATCAGCTGTCAGTCTACATACCACCTTTTGTGGAAAATCTTCCCTAACCCCCACCCACCCTACCCAATCCAACCATTCCACAGTTCCCTATTCTTCCCAGTTATAGCCATTACCAATCTGGATTTAAATTTTCTATATACTATTTACTTACGCAAGAGTATAAGTTCCAGAAGGACATATCTGCTGTTTGCAGATATGAAGTGCTCAATAAACACTTGTTGAAAGAAGGGAGGGAGAGAAACATAGTTGGATAGTTGTATAGTAGGAAGGATTAATAGATAGTTATGGTTAGTCTCTTCATGGATGTCCTTTGCAAATCTGAAAGCTGACAGACCCACCTACGCTTGCAAGGCATTTTTAGTTTTTCAAAGTATTTCACATCCATGATTTTATAATACCTTTCTGAGTGAATAAAGAAACAAGAGAAGATCTTGCTCTTAAAATATGAGTATAAAGACTGTTAAAAGATTAGAAAATGTAGAGTTTAAAGTGACATAAGAAAACCTAACTGGAGGGGAAATCTGTTTCTGAAATCTCACTCTGTACTCTTTTTGTTCATCTACACTATTCTCAAGGTGATATTGGCAATGTTTTCAGGCAAAGTCTTCTTAATGACTCAAATCAGATGATGAATATGTTCATCTCAATGATAAACGTTTCAGCTGCCTTGTTGTCCTGTATTCCTGTATTTTATAGGTACTACTCCACCTCTGTGGTTGAAGATCAAGGGCCCAAGTACTGAGAAAGGCTACCAAGAAAACCAAGCAGTGTGACTCTTTTTTTGTTGTTGTTTTGTTTTTTTGAGACAGAGTCTTGCTCTGTCGCCCAGGTTGGAGTGCAGTGGCACGATCTCGGCTCACTGCAAGCTCCGCCTCCCGGGTTCACACCATTCTCCTGCCTCAGCCTCCTGAGTAGCTGGGACTACAGGCTCCTGCCACCACGCCCAGCTAATTTTTTTGTATTTTTAGTAGAGACAGGGTTTCACCACTTTAGTCAGGATGGTCTCAATCTCCTGACCTCGTGATCCGCCCGCCTCAGCCTCCGAAAGTGCCAGGATTACAGACGTGAGTCACCGCGCCTGGCCTAGCACTGTGACTCTTAATACAAAAAACAATAAATTAATCTACTGCCATCTTAAAATCTTCAAATGTTTGCATTAGTAAGAATAAAGATACACTCAACTATGTTATCAAAAAAATTAAGTTAATTGAATATGACCCACCTGCAAACTAATATGATTGTGTGTACTGTGCACAATGGTCATGTGTTTTGCATATTGTTGTTTTCAAGGGGACTATGATTGCAATTTTGATTAATTGGACTAGTTCTCGAACTTAGGATCAAACTGAAAGCTGTATGATTCTTAGGCCCATTTAATGTCTTTTACATACTTTCATTGGAGGTCTTGAAAATCATTTTCAAAACTGAAATTAGTTTTGTCCTAATCCCCTAGAGACCAATGCAGTGAAATTCATCATGCCATGATGATTCAAAATGCTGAAATGACTCATGATATAATTCGAGATTTTTTTATCCAAGTCAAACCTATGAACTACATCTAAAACTGGTTCACTTTAAAGTATCCCAGACAAACTTAGCAGCTTATACAAAGACATAGAAGGAGAGAACAAGGAATACTATGGGAACTGCAGGAAAACCAATGTGGCGAAAACACATGTAACAAAACGAAGAAACTTTTACCCTTTTGGCAACTAGTACAAGAATTCCTCTAAGAATATAACACCATATTTTAAAGAAATATTTTAATAAACTACATGGGATGAGAGACAAGATCTTAAGGGACATAGTCAAGCTAAAAATAATGGTAACTAAACAAGAATGGAATCTGGAAGTAGAAGAACACCTTGTCTTGGTGAGCCCTTTGATGGAGTTGGGTAAAGCCAAATTGCTCAATACAATAAAGAGTTGAATGTAAAAAACTTCGAGTGAGGATAGGGGCTGGATCCAAAAAGGCTGTATGCCGTGGGAGGAAGATAAAGACAAAAACAGTCCTTGGAGTGCCACAGCTAAGAAAAAGCTTTGGGGAAAAAAATCTCAAATGGTTATTACTATACCAAGTATAATAAAATATCTCCCTCATCTCCCCATAAATTCCCTGTTTCTCACTAAGACTTTCATAAATGTGGGTTTGGGAAAGATAATGTAATGACATGCAAGAGTTCTATGTCTATGAGGGTGTAATATTTTTTAAAATAATGGACAGGGAACAGCTGGCATCTGAGCTTACATACAGTGTACGAGGAAAGTGAGAAGGGATGAGTTTGGAGAAATGAGCAGGACAATTTTATGAGGGGCTATGAGAGCAATCTTAAAAATTGTGCACCTTATCCTGGGGCAAATAGGAAACAGTTAAAAATATTTAAGGAGGGGAACAACATCATCAGGTTTATAATTTTAAAATAATATTCTGGCCAGGTGCAGTGGCTCACGCCTTTGGGAGGCCAAGGCAGGTGGATCATCTGAGGTCAGGAGTTCAAGACCAGCCTGGCCAACATGGTGAAACCCTTTCTCTACTAATAATACAAAGATTATCTGTGCGTGGTGGTGCATGCCTGCAATCCCAGCCACTCAGGAGGCTGAGGCAGGAGAATCTATTGAACCCGGGAGGCAGAAGTTGCAGTGAGCCAAGATCACAGCCATTGCACTCCAGCCTGGGCAACAAGAGCAAAACTCCATCTCAAAAATAAATAAATTAAATAAAAATTTAAAAAATAAAAGAATCTTCTGGCAGCAATTCAGAGAATGGGTTGGAGGAAGCAATGTTAGAAGCAGAAGGAAAGTTGGCAGCAATCCAGGTAAGAAATATTAATAGCCTGAACTGGTACAATGGCGGTAGATATGGAGAGAAATAGACAAACTAGACATATTTAAAAGTTATAACAAATGAGTCTTAGTAATTGATTGGATGTGGAAAACAGACTGACCAATCTTCCTTGTATTTTCAGAACTAAGGGGATTCTACAACGTGGCAGTTCCAGTTTAAAAGTGGAGACAGCTCTGAACAAACCATTCCAGTTTGCATGGAACTGAGGGGTTCCACATGTTAAAACCAGAAAAGTCCTGAGAAAACTGGCACCCCGTTTCTGGCTTAGGAATGAAGGCATCAGTCCATGAGATAGGAAAGGCAGCAACAGGAACAGATTCAGGTGGGAAGAGGATGCTGAGTTTCACTTTTGAACATGTTCAGTTTCAGGAGCCAATAGCATTCCAAGAATAAATATCCAGTAGGCAAATTGTTTTAAGAATTTGATACTCAAGAGGGAAAGTTAGATCTAAAATATAGTTTTGAAAGTTATCAGCATTTGAGGCTATGTATGCAAATGAACAAGACTGTCCAGGGATAGTTTATACAAATATTAGGGAGGGAAAGAGAGGGACGGCAAGCAAAGGGGAGGGGAGAGGAGGGGAGAAAAGGGGACTGAGAACAGAATTCTGGTAAATATCAATACTTATAAGATATGTAAAGGTGACTGAAATGGAGCAGCTAAAACGGCAAGATAAAAACCAAGAGTACATTGTCTGGAAGTCAGGGCAAGACAATATTTGAAGAAGGAGGCGAGGTCAGTGTCAAGTGCTACAGAAAAACTAGGTAAGATAAAGGCTGAAAATTATCCTTTGGATTTAAGAACAAAAAAAAATCACTATTGATCTTAGTGAAGCAGTTTCAGAGAAATGGTAGAGAGAAGGAAGACTGAGGAATGAATGGCAGATAAGAAAACAAAGATAGGGAGATAAGGATAAAGATACCTCTTTTGGAAAGTTTCAAAGGAGGTGAGATATAAGGAGAGTCCAAGGAGAGATGTAGCATTGAGGGAAAGTTTTTTATAATAATTATCTTAGCACAGGATCTCTAGGAAACAGCCTGAAGTAGGATTAAAACACTGTTCTTTTTCTGTGAGATTCAAGCCCAGGGAAGTGAGGGTGAGGAAAGGGAAAACTGGACAAGATGAGATGCAAAGCTGTGTTGAAGCACTGATTGCCTCTTCATAATGAGCCACAAAGCAACAGAACAGGTTATTCATCACACGTATTTGCCAGTCTTTTTGAGGGACCGTGAGAAGAAATTTCACCTCAGAGTAGTGTGCGGAGAGGAGATGAACTGAGAATTTACCTTATCGTTTCCTACTCTGGTCTCTCATTGGTCAAGGCTCATCTCATAGTTTGTTTTGCTTTTCTAATTTCTTGAGGTGAATCATTAGGTGGTTTATGTGAAATCATTCTGTCTTAATGTAACCATGTTTTAACGTTTCCTCTTAGTACTACTGCTTTCCATATGCCCATAGATTTGGTATGCTGTGTTTCTGTTTTCATTTGTTTCCAAACATGTTTTAACTTCCATCTTGATTTTTTCATTTGCCCATTGGTTGTTCAGGAGCATGTTGTTTAATTTCCATGTATTTATACAGTTTCCTACGTTCTTGTTGATTTCTAGTTTTATTGTATAATGGTCAGAAAATATACTCGATATGATCTCAATTTTTAAAAATTTGTTGAGACTTGTTTCATGGCCTACCATATGATCTATGTTGAAGAATAGTCCATGTGCTGTTGTGAAGAATGTGTATTCTGGTCAGCTGCAGTGGCTCGTGTCTGTAATCCCAACACTTTGGGAAGCTGAAATGAGAGGCTTGCTTGTGCCCAGGAGTTTGAGACCAGCCTAGGTAACATGAGGAGATCCCATCTCTAATCTCTACAAAATTTTTTTAATTAGCTAGGCATGATGGTCCACACCTGTAACCTCTAGCTACTCAGGAGGCTCAGGCTGTTATTGTGTCAATATACTGTAGCCTGGGTGAGTGACAGAGTGAGATCCTGTCTTAAAAAAAAAAAAAAAAAAAATGTGCAGCTGTTGGATAAAAAGTTGTTCTATAACTGCTTGTTAGGTCCATTTGATCTATAACACAGTTTAAATCCAATGTTTCTCCATTGATTTTCTGTCTAGATGATCTACCCAACACTGAGAATGGGGTGTTGAAGTTTCCAACTATTATTATACTACAGTCTGTCTCCTCCTTTAGCTGAAATAATATTTGGTTTATAGTTTGGGTCCTCTGGTATTGGGTGCATGTATATTTACAATTGTTATGTCCTCTTGCAAAACTGATATTTTTATCATTATTTAATGATCTTCATCTCTTTTTACAGTTTCAACTTAAAGTCTATTTTATCTGATATAAGTACAGCTGCTGCTGCTTGGTTTGGTTTCCATTTGTGTAAAATATCTTTTGCCATCTCTTCAATCTTTTTCTTTTCTTTCTTTCTTGCTTTCTTTCTTTTTCTCTTTCTTTCTTTCCCTTCTTTCTTTCCTCTCTTTCTTTCTTTTATTATTTCTTCTTTCTTTTTTGAGATTGGGTCTTGCTCTGTTGCTCAGGCTGGAGTGCATTGGTGCAATCACAGCTCACTGTAGCCTCTACGTCCCCAAGCTCAGGCAATCCTTTCACCTCAGCCTCCCAAGCAGCTGGGACTACAGGTGTGCACCACCACACTTGGTAATTTTTTCATTTTTTTTATAGAGATAGGATTTTGTCATGTTGCCCAGTCTGGTCTCAAACTCCTGGGCCCAAACGATTTGCCCACCTCATCCCTTTGCTTTATATGTGTGTCTTTACACGTGAAGTGAATTTCTTGTAGGGAGTATATAGTTAAGTCATTTTTTTAAACCTGTTCAGCCATGCTATATCTTTTAATTGGGGAATGTAATCTATTTACACTCAAGGTTATTATTGATAGGTAAGGACTTACTCCTGCCATTTTGTTATTTTTGGGTTGTTTTGTAGATCTTTCATTCCTTTCTTCCCCTCTTATTGTTTATCTTTGTGACTTGATGGTTTCCTGTAGTGATAAGGTTTGATTCCTCTCTTTTTCTCATTTATGTACCTGCTCTACTAGTGAGTTTACATTTTTGTGTATTTTAATGATGGTAGTTATTATCATTTTGCTTCTCAATGTAGGACTCCCTTAAGTATTTCTTGTAAGGCTGTTGTAGTGGTAATAAATTTCTTCAGTTTTTGCTTGTCTAGGAACATTATTTCTGCCGCATTTTTGAAGAATGGCTTTGCTGGCAATGGCTTTTTTTTCTTTCAGCACTTTGAATATGTTATCCCGTTCTCACCTATCCTATTAGTTTGATTGTAAAAAAACTTGCTGATAGTCTAATGGAAATTTCCTTATATGTGACTTCACACCTATGTCTTGCTGTTTTTTAAATCTTTGCTTTGTGTTTGACTTTTGACAGTTTGAGTATTCTGTGCCTTGGCAAGGACCTTTACGGGATTCAATCTATTTGGTACCTTTTGAGCTTCACAGATCTGGATGTCTATATATCTGACAATACTTGGGAATTTTTTAGCTATTATTTCATTAAATATGTTTTTCTATGCTTCTTCCCATCTCTTCCCTTCTGGAACTGCCATAATGTGAACAATTTGTTTGCTTATTGGTGTCCAGTAAGTACCAAGGCTTTCTTCTTCATTCTTTTTAATTCTTTTTTTTTTTTTCTTTTTGTCTGACTGGTTTATTACAAAAGAGCTTTCCTCAAATTCAGAGATTTTTTTTCTTCTGTTTGGTCTAGTCTATGAGGAAGCTCTTGGTTGTATCTGTTATTTCATTCATTGAATTATTTAGTTCCATGATTTGTTTGATTGTTTTTTATGATCTCTACTTCTTTGTTGGACTTCTCATTCTGATCATGAATTGTCTTCCTGATTTTGTTGAATTGTCTATCTGTATTCTCTTTCAGTTTCCTTAGGATCATTAATTTAAATTCCTTTGCAGGCATTTCATATATTTCATTTTCTCGAAATCTATGAAATTACCAGAGAATTAATGTGTTCCTTTGGAAGTGTCATATTTTCTTATTTTTTCATATATTATATGTCCCAATGTTAATAGGTACATCTGGAGGAACAGTCACCACTTCCAATTTTATGGAGCAGCTTTCAGAGGAAAAGATTTTTTTTCTGTAGATGGGTCCCATAATGTCGGTTGTATACACTCAGGTGTTTTGGCTTTGGTTCTGGATGGGTGTGGTAGTATAGTCTCCATGTGATTGCTTCTGTTGTAATCAACAGCAGGAATGTCTACAAGTGCCTTAGTGGCCTAGATTATGGGTGTTTGTGGAGGCAGTGGTGTGGCTTTGCTTGGAGCAGGGCTGCTGAGAGGGCCAGTTATCAGGTCCTAGGGTGGCACATGCTGGACATAGTGGCTCTGCCAGTTGCAGGACAATGATGGCAGAGGCAGCAGGCACCGGGTGTGTCAATCCTTAGTCAACAGGGAGTACACATGTACTTGATGGCTTGGGCACTTGTGGGGGCAGGGTCACCAGTGGCAGCAGGTGCTGGGCCAGCTGGTCCTCAGTCATTGGGGAGCATGTATGGTGTATGGTGGCCACAGGACTGGGAAGGCAAAGTCACTAGTGGCAGTGGGCACCAGGTGGGTTGGTCCTATGTCCTTGGAGGAACCACTTATATACCACTTTAGTATGTATCTCAGTTTTACCTATCTATGGCATGCCTGTCTAGTGTTCAGGGTACTGCTGCAACAATTGACTTAGTGCAGACACAACCTTATTCTATCTTCCTTTATGCCATGCTGCACACTTCTCACCTGTTACCCTAGCATTTCTGTATTGATTTCAAGGAACAAATGCTACAGTACCCTACTTGCCACTTATATGTGCATTCCCTATAAGTGACAGGGGTTACCACATGGGGTGAGTCTTTGACATTGTTTTCTATCCACCAACTCCATACTTTCAGGGCTAGGTACCAAAGGACATTTTCATAGGTATACACCTCTACCCCTGCATCTTCTGTTACATTGCCAGGTAGACTGTTAAAGTAGGCACATTAGTAATGCTGGAAGCCACTCCCACACTGATATAGTTTGCTATACACTGTAATGACCATAAACTACATAAATATACCCAACTAAATGATTTGCCAATTCAACTTCCTCTTAGCCAGATCCCCAAAACACCTCCAGTGTCACCAAATTCAAGGGTAAATATAAAGGAAGAGAAGTATATTAGTTAGAGTTCTCCAGAGAAGCTCATGTGTGTGTGTGTGTTGTGTGTGTGTGTATGTGTGTGTAGAAAGAGTGTGAGAGATTGTAAGTGCTTATGTACTGATGGAGGTCATGTGATTATGTGTCATGTGATTATGGAGGCTATAAAGTCCCAATGTCTGCTTTCTGAAAGCTGGTGATTCAAAAAAAGACAATAATGTAGTTCCAATTCAAGTCTGAAGCCTGAGAACCATGAGCACTTATAGGGTAAGTTCCACTTTGAGGGCAGGGGAACACTGGTGTGCCAGCTCAAGCAGTCAGAGAGAGAGAATTCTCCTTTGCTCTACCTTTTATAAGCCCTCAATGGATTGGATGATGCCCACTTATATTGGGGAGGGCCAGCTGCTTTACTCATTCCACCAATTTAAATGCTAAATACTCTGGAAACACATGCACAGACACACCTAGATATAATACTTAACCAGATGATGTGGTTTGGCTCTGTGTCCCCACCCACATCTCATCTTGTGGCTCTCATAATCCCCATGTGTTGTGGGAGGGACCTGGTGGGAAATGGCTGAATCATGGGGGCAGGTCTTTCCCGTGCTCTTATGATATTGAATGGGTCTCACAAGATCTGATGGCTTCTGCACAAGTTCTCTTCTCTTCTCTGCCACCATGTGAGATGTGCCTTTCACCTTCCACCACGATTACGAGGCCTCCCCAGATATGTAGAACTGTAAGTCCAATAGACCTCTTTCTTTTGTAAATTGCCCAGTCTCGGGTATGTCTTTATCAGCAGTGTGAAAATGGACTAATACACCAGATATCTGGCCACCCCATGGCCCTGTCAAGTTGACACGTAAAATTAACCCTCACAAGTCCATTTTCTTATCAACTTGACATCCATGCACATTTCCTTAAACCATACTTAATTGCCAAATAAAGATAATTTAAAAGGCATAACTCCACCTAACATGGTACAACAATCCTATATATAGCCAAAATCTCACTGACCCTTCCCCAGGAGTGGAGTTAAAGCCCTTGAATAATTTGAGTAATGTTTATTCTTCTTTTTGACATCTCATAACTTAAATACTATGATGAAATATTAACAATATTTAGATACTGTTAAATAAAGCCAATACATCCTAGTTATAAATATGTGTGTATGTATAAATATGTATCAAACATAGACTTTCTTTTTCTCTTAATCCCTTGTCATATAACAAAATACAAAGGAAATGCTCATGACAATTACCGTCTTCCTTTCTGTAACTAATTACATGGTCATAGGTTTTTGTTGTTGCTGTTGTTGTTGTTGTTTTGAGACAGGGTCTCGCTCTGTCACCCAGGCTGGCGTGCAGTGGTGCATCTTGGCTCACTACAAGCTCCACCTCCCGGGTTCACGCTATTCTCCTGTCTCAGCCTCCCCAGTACCTGGGACTACAGGAGCACGCTGCCACACCCAGTTAATTTTTTGTATTTTTAGTAGAGACAGGGTTTCACCGTGTTAGCCAGGATGGTCTCGATCTCCTGACCTCGTGATCCACCTGCCTCGGCCTCCCAAAGTGTTGGGATTACAGGCGTGAGCCACCACGCCCGGCTGGTCATGGGTATTTTTAACTACATTTTTCTGCTACCATTTGCCTTTAGAAAAAATCTTCTCTGGTCATGGTTGTTTATCTGGTGGTAAAGAACTCAGTGTTCATTTACGCTGCTAGCAGATTGCACATTCAGCAGTTGTCATAACCAGGTCAGCCTTGGTGAGTTGAAGTGCATGTTGCTGGGCCCATGCATACCCTCCATCCCTGCCACCATGGTGAATTTATCCATGAGTCCACTGGACAATGGCAGGAGTATCTGGGGAAAGAGACTGACTAGTATCCATAGAATGGGTCATTCTATCCATTTGATTATTAGAATCCTCTTTTGCTAGTGCTAAAGAACCCAAACTTTCATTCCTGAAGGGTCTGGGCCATTAGTAGTTCAGTTAAATTAGGTTGTTATAGTTTTTCATTGACCTTAATCATAGGGCATGGTAACACTACAAAATTCCCTAAGGGATCTCCTGTATTCCACACATAGTCTTCCCTACCTCCTTTGTGGAGTAGTAGTCAAAGTTCTCCCTTGGTTATTTAGGATCATCACCCTAGCCAGCACAGTAACTGCCTTCTCTGCCTGTTGATTCAGAGGCATAAGAAGTGCCAATGTGGCCAGGTGACATTCTTAACTTCCAGGTCAATGGAATCATTGTTGTGCCTTTTCTGGGAGCATGCCTCTCTTTGGAACTAGAACCCCTAGGCCAACAGAGCCTAAGGTCATAGAAACAGGAGGCAAAATTTTGCTAATGTGTCATTAGGGATAATAGTATGTGGTGTTATTCCCATTTCCACCCATTGCTTCTGGAACCCACAAATCTTGGCTAAGGGAAAAAGAGCACTATATATTGGGTATTGATTCAGAGAATATACAACCTTCATATACAGCCTTCTAAAGAAACTTGTCTCAGTTCTGCCAGGTATTGCCATTAGCCAGTGCTGGAACTGAGTGTCCAAAAGGTCATTCCATTGTTCTGTCAAGCTAAATGCTTTAGGATGGTGGGTAACATGGTAAGACCAGTGAACTGCATGAGCACAGAACCATTGCAATACTTCATTTGTTGTGAAGTGAGTTCCTTGATTAAAAACAATGCAGTGTGAAATACCACGACAGCAGATAAGGTATTTTGTGAGCCCACAGATAGTAATTTGACAGAAGCATTGCATGCAGAGAAGGCAAATCTGTATCCTGTCGGAGTCTATTCCAATAAAAACAAAATACTGCTCTTTTATGCTGGAAGTGGTCCAATGTCATTAACCTGCCACCAGGTAGCTAACTGATCACTCCAGGAATTGTTGCCATATCAAGTACTCAGCGTTCATTTATGCTGCTAGCAGATTGGACATTCAGCAGTGGCCATAACCAGGTCACCCTTGGTGAGTTGAAATTCATGTTGCTGAGCCCATGCATACCCTCCATCCTTGCCACCATAGTCAACTTATCCATGAGTCCATTGGAAAATGGCAGGGGTGGCTGGGAAAAAAGACTTACTGGTATCCACAAAATGGGTCATTGTGTCCATTTGCTTATTAAAATCCTCTTTTGCCGAGGTCACCCTTTGATGAGCATTCACATGAGACACAAATATCTTCATGTTGTTTGCACAATGTTGAGATGACTATCTACAAATCTCTTCCCCCAAATTTTCTTGCCACCAATTCTCCAATCACGTTCCTCACAGACCCCTGATCATCCAGCAAAACTATTGGCCACAGCCTATAAATCAGCATGTAATCACACGTCAGGCCACTTCCTCCAAGTGAACAACTTGGTGCACTGCTTGATGTTCTTCCCACAGGGAGGATTTCCCTTCACTGTCCATCACGGATATCTCAGGGAAGGGTTGTAGTGCTGCAGCTGTCCATTTCCAGGTAGTGCCTGCATATCATGCAGAACCATATGTAAACAGGGCCTAATTCTTTTCTTCTTCTGTCAGTTAATAATAGGGTACTACTGTCTGCAAGGTCATAGGTGCAGGCTGGAAGACAGAAAGGAGTGTAACCGGAGTAGGAACCATGGGCATTTGGGTCACTTTGTCAGGTAACTTACTTGTGCCTTTAGGGCCTGCTCAAGCCCAATCAATATATACCAGTTCCATTTGATAATGAAATGTTGCTGTGCATGCCTTATTTTATGGCTTGGTAGGTGAGATAACACCCAGTTTTTGATGGACACCTCAGATCACATGGTAGTTTGATAACTTGGCCCATAGTTAAGCATTTAATCTCTACTAAGGCCAGACAGCAGACCAAAAGTGATTTCTCAAAAGAAGAGTGGTTATTTGAGAATGATGGCAGGGCCTTGCTCCGATATCCTAAAGTACTGAGCTGCAATTTATCTATAAGGGTCTGCCAAAGACTTCAAACAACATCCCTATCTTCCACCAACACTTCAAACACATTGGATCTGCTGGATCATATGGCCCAAGTGCCAGAGAAACTTGCAAAATAGCCTGGATCTATTGCAGAATCTTGTTTTGTTCTGGCCCCACTCAAAACTTGCAGCTTTCCAGCTCACCCAGGAGTAACACCTGAATGAGAAATATGTTGCCTCCAAAACACAAAGAGTCCCACTAGAGGGGGAGGTGCCACATACTTTTAAACAACCAGATTGCACAAGAACTCACTATTATGATGACAGAACCAAGACGGAGATGGTGTTAAACCATGAGAAACCGCCCCCATGATCCAATCACCTCCTACCAGGCGCCACCTCCAGCCTTGAAGATTACAATTCCACCTGAAATTTGGATGGGGACACAGATCCATATCATATCACTCTCCCTTTCCAATCAATGCTCTGACTTTAACAACAGACATTCTACAAGGCTGGGAGTTTAAATTGTCTTGTAATTCAGCCAGTCACAGGATAGAGGTTCTGGGTTTGATTTTCAATAATCTCAGCCCTGCCAATACAGGAGATAAGGCTCCCCTTTGGGGCACACATGGAAGCTTTCAGGTCATTTATGCAGTACTTGAGCTGGTAATTCAAATGCCTGACCTCATCCTTTTCTTTCCCCAATTTGTCCAGTGACATTAGAAGCAATCAGCCAATCTCATTATACTCATTAGTTTGCCAAAAATATTCAAAAGTAGCATATACACAGTCACCGAAACCCTTGCATTTTATGAGTAGTTGATTAGGAGTATCCAATGGTGATATTTTAGGTATCTTTATTGGTAGACCTTGTTATGAACTATCAGTTCTCTCTTTACTTCTGGAAATAAAGTTATTAGCACCTTTAAATCTAATCAGACTAGACAGCCAATTCCAGAAATCCTCAAACTAATTTACAAAATTCATTTTTTAAAATTCTGTTCCTCTAAAAACACTCTCAGTACCAACATCCGTATTAGTTAGGGATCTCCAAAGGAGCAGAACCAACAGGACATACACACACATATATATAGGAAAACATACAGACAAGTACCCCAAATATTCATAAGTATATATATATATACACGTATATATACAGAGAGAGAGAAAGAAAGAAAGAAAGAAAGAAAGAAAGAAAGAAAGAAAGAAAGAAAGAAAGAAAGAA
>NW_016803692.1:609243-610662 GCF_001698545.2 Rhinopithecus bieti | reverse complement strand
TGAGAGAGGGAGGGAGGGAGGGAGGAAGGGAGAGAGGGACCTGGGTGGGCCTTTGGAGAACAGGATGAGGAGGCTCCAGTTACAGGTTGAGGCAGCAGCAATATCATCTCATCATGGGTGGGATAGTTGCAAACCGAATTAGGAGAAACTAAAGGACTCTGGGCTGGGAAGGAAAAGACAGGACCCTCTATTAGTTGACCATCAGTTGAGTCCCAACCAAGAGGTTCTAGAACAACCAATGGACTATGTGATTTCAAAACAATTTCCAAAATAACAAATCTTGAAGACTTGAATCTCTTCACTTCTCACATTCCTGATTCAAGAGGGAATAGTTAATTTGATTATTCTTCTACTTTGGGCATTACTTTTCTGCCCCTAATTTTATTTTTTTATCCATTTTATACAGTTTTCCTAAAAATCGACAGTGTCCCAAAGGAGCTGAAAGCTTATGTCCATGCAAAAAAAGCTGCACAGGGACATTTATAGCAGCTTTATTCATAATTGCCCAAACTTGGAAGCAACCAAGAAGTTCTCCAATAGGTGAATGGATAAATGAACTGTGGTACCTCCAAACAATGAAATAATGTTCAGTGCTAAAAAGAAATGAGACATTAAGTTATGAAAAGACATGGAGGAAATTTAAATGCATATTACTAAGAAAAAAATCTGAAAAGTTACATGCTGTTTGATTACAATTATGTAACATTCGGGAAAGGGCAAAACTATGGAGACAGTAAAAATATCAGTAGTTGCCAAGGGTTGAGGGGAGGGAAGGAGTAATAAGCGAAACACAGGATTTTTAGGGCAGTGAAATATTCTACGATACTATAATAGTGGATACATGTCATTATACATTTGTTCAAACTTACAGAATGTACAACACCAAGAGTGAACCCCAATGTAAACTATGAATTTGGGGTGATAATGATATGTCAAGGCAGGTCTGTCAGCTGTAAGAAATGTACCATGCTGGTGGGAGATATGGATAACGGCGGAGGCTGTGCACGTCGGGGCAGAGGGTACAAGGGAGATTTCTGTATCTTACTCTCAGTTTTGCTTGAACCTAAAACTGCTTTTTTAAGAAGTCTTTTTTTTTTTCAAATGACTGTGTTATAAAAATTTCTGGCCGGGCGCGGTGGCTCAAGCCTGTAATCCTGGCACTTTGGGAGGCCGAGATGGGCGGATCACGAGGTCGGGAGATCGAGATCATCCTGGCTAACATGGTGAAACCCCATCTCTACTAAAAAATACAAAAAACTAGCCGGGCGCGGTAGCGGGCGCCTGTAGTCCCAGCTACTCAGGAGGCTGAGGCAGGAGAATGGCATAAACCCGGGAGGCGGAGCTTGCAGTGAGCTGAGATCCGGCCACTGCACTCCAGTCTGGGGGCAGAGCGAGACTCTGTCTCAAAAAAAAAAAAAA